>NC_071503.1:68443140-68746171 GCF_028408465.1 Anastrepha ludens | reverse complement strand
AATTAGTTTAGACCAAACGGCCATAGAAGCCGTAAATAAACTGAGAAACTGCTTAAAGGGGCAGGTGGAATTATGCCAGCCAAATTATGAGAAAGCTTTTGAACTCACTACAGACGCTTCCAATATACCCATTGGAGCTGTATTGAGTCAAAATAAATATTCGATTTATTTTTCATCACGCACACTCAGTAGCACAGAACAAAATTATAGTACCAACGAGAAAGAGTTACTTCGCGACCATATAACGCTACAAAAATTACGAAATTACATATACGGCATAGCCGACTTAACCATATACATACATATACCGATCATCAATCGCTTACTTACGCCATATCGGATAAGAATCCGAATCATAAACTAAAAAGATGGAAAAATATTATCGAAGATTATTGAGCAAAAGTCGTGTATAAACCAGGCGCACACAATGTTGTAGCTGACGCCTTGTCACGACAAATAATTAACATATCTTCTATAGGTAGATACTGTACACTCATCTTATAGTTCATACAACGACATAATCAAGGCAGTATGCCAGCCGCTAAATGCCTGCGGTATCCAAATAGAATTGATACCAAACACACAAAAGAATGATACAAGTTCGCGTATTATATTTCAAAGTAAAATACGTCACACAATAACCTTTGCTGACGAAAATTATCTGATATCCGAGTTAAAAAGGTTTTTGCAGCCGAAAAAATCGCAGCAATACATACAACAGCTGAGGATTTATTTAGATACGGACAAATTATAAAAAACACGTTAACAGATATGCAATTCGTGTATACACCAAATAAACTCGAATACATAACACAACCATATGGACAGTTAGAATTAGTTAAATAAACACACGAGCGAGCACACAGGGGATACAAAAATAATGTGAAAGAACTATTAAAAAAATACTGTTGGCCGAAAATAAAACAACAATGTAAGGCATACAACAAAAAGTGCACAGCTTGTCTTTACGGCAAATACGAACGGAATCCCACAAGAGAACCATTAAAAGAATCAGACTTACCAACACAACCAGGGGAATACATACAGTAGATAAATTCTCAAAATACATAACTGTCAGACAATTAAACTTAAAAACAGAATTGGTCAAAAGAGTAGAAGAAATTCTTAACAACAATTTTCCGAACTGTAAACGACTCATGGCAGATAACGAAAGTTGTCTGAATACACCAATGTTAAAACAAATGTGTATAAAAAAAAATATCAACAAAATACAGACAGCAATATATAGATCAAAGGCAAACGGTCAGGTAGAACGAACGCACAATTCCATATCAGAATTGGCAAGAATATTAAAAATAAAGAATTCAACATCAGCAACCGAGGAGCTATTTGTAGCTACAATATAAAGGAGTTGAACAACACAACCCATACCGTCACAGTAAAAAACCAAAGGATATACCCAATATCATAGGATTAACCTAATATCATACAGCAAGGAAGGCGTAGTAAAAAAAATTAAAAAACGCATCGAAGAAAACATTACAACGTCTAAATCAGGGAACTAGACACCGAACTTTCAAACAAGGAGACTAGATATTGGTGTTAAGGACTAACATCAGAAGTAAAAGCCACAGTCGTTACAAAAAGTACGTAGTGCAGGAAGATCGGGAAGACACGATTTTGACTAAGGAGGGAAAAGTTATTCACAAAGACCACGTAAAAAATTACACAGTTAAAGGAGACGACAATGAAATACCTGATATAACTAGCCATGGTCATCATTATCGCAATCCAAGTAGAAGGAGACAACAAAATAACAACCATAACTAACAGGAAATATATTCTAGCTAGAACCGACTATGCATATTTATTTGACGAATTCACATTTTTATTCTACGTATCTAATTGACAAAAAATTGCCACATCATACGAAAAAATATTTAATAAGAACTAATAATCCTATCATTGCTATTTACAAATATCCTATCATGAATAATCATTGTAAGCTATTTAAATTCACACCACTTAGAACTAAGCAACAATATTTACACTAGAGTGAATAACTGTACAAATTATTTAGGCAAGCACCAGGAACAAACATTAATTCGGTATAAATCGGGACGATTTAATTTCAGAAGGGGGGAGTTAAGGAATGATTTCATTCACAAATAATAAATAAAAATAGTTAAGTACATTGGAGGATGATTTCATACATAGCAGTCCACGCAACTGGGGAAAGATACTGATCCCCATTCACTTGGGAGTGGCCAGGACGATTCTTCTGCTTATGGTTCAAGCAGCTCCCAACGTCCGGGACTAGCCCATGTATCCTCTGGGTAGCTTCCAAGCACCCGTTTGGGAGTGAGCTAGCGTGAGAAGGCGAAACATTCCAGGATAGCTAGTTGTGTGCTGGGTTTGGAACCCGCCACTTAAAAATCCCCCGCAATCAAAATATTAAAAAAGCTTCGGATGAGACCTTCCCATACTGATGACGACCACTGCAAACGAAACAAGGATTACGAGTTGATCATGTTGTCATAGATGGAAGACACGCTTCTAGTGCAATAGATGTAGAATTGTTGCAGCTAAACTGCGCACATGTCTCTGTGCAGCAAAAAACGTACATCTACCTACGTAAAGAATATTCAACATCGGAAAGCTGCAATCACAACATACAGCCAGAAAATTCGCCACTCGACTCTCACTTCTGCTCTCAGAGAGTACTGCCCAACAAACCGGCATGCACGAACAATGGAGCAACATTTCTCGTTCTCTACGTACCGCCGCCGAAGAAGAAATCGGATTCCGGCGAGCCCGAAAAAACAATTGGTATGACGAGGAATGTCACGCTGCCGCAGAAAGAAAGGATGCCGTCTATAGAGCCACGCTGCGATCAAGCGCAACGCGAGCCAAGTGGGATCGCTACCGAGAGATCAGAAAGGAAGAGAGATGTGTTATCCGAAAGAGGAAACGAGATCCCGAAAAACGTGAGTGCGAGGAACTTGAGATGCTAGCCAATAGGAACAACGCCAAAAAATTCTACCAGAAAGTTCGGCGGCTTACAGAAAGCTTTAAGGCCGGGGCGTTTCCCTGTAAGAACAAAGACGGTGATCTGGTGACTGACGTATAGAGCAATCTGAAATTAGGGCGGGAACAATTCTCGAGCCTGTTAAACAGTGACAGCTGCGCATGTCGCAGAGAATGTGAAGATCCCGATACCCCAATCGTTGACGACGGAATTGACGTTCCACTACCCGACCATGACGGGTTGAGAATAGCAATAACGCGGCTAAAGAACAACAAGGCCGTGGGCGCCGACGGACTGCCGGCTGAGCTATTCAAACATGGCGGCGAGGAACTGGTAAGGTGCATGCATCAGCTTCTATGCAAAATGTGGTCGGATGAAAGCATGCGTGCCCATTGGAATTTAAGTGTTCTCTGCCCAATCCATTAGAAGGGCGATCCTGCAATCTGTGCCACTTAGCGCGGGATTAGTCTTCTAAATATCGCCCTTAAGGCTCTAGCGAACGTATTGTGCGAAAGGCTGAAGCCCACCGTCAACCAACTGATTGGACCTTATCAGTGCGCTTTAGTCCTGGAAAGTCTATCATCGACCAAATATTTACAATACGCCATGAAAGGAGAATCGACACACACCATCTTTTCGTCGATTTCAAAGCTGCATTCGACAGTACGAAAAGGAGTTACTTGTATACCGCGTTGTCTGAATTTGGTATCCCCACAAAACTAATACATCTATGCAAGATGACATTGCTCAACACCAGCAGCGCCGTCAGAATTGAGAAGGACCTCTCCGAGCCATTTGATACCAAACAAGGTTTCAGACAGGGTGACCCGCTCCCGTGTGACTTCTTTAACCTGATGATGGAGAGCATCGTAGGAGCCGCAGAACTTAATCGCTCAGGCACAATATTTTATAAGAGCATACAATTGTTGGCGTATGCCGATGATATTGACATCATCGGCCTTAACAACCGCGCTGTTAGTTCTGCTTTCTCCAAACTGGATAAAGAGGCAAAGCGAATGGGTCTGGTGGTGAACGAGGACAAAGCGAAGTACCTCCTGTCTTCAAACAAACAGTCGGCGCACTCGCGTATCGGCACCCACGTCACTGTTGACAGTTATAATTTCGAGGTTGTAAAAGACTTCGTTTATTTAGGAACCAGCATTTACACCGATAACAATGTCAGCCTTGAAATCCAACGTAGAATCTCTCTTGCCAACAAGTGCTACTTTGGACTCAGTAGGCAACTGAGCAGTAAAGTCCTCTCCCTCCGAACAAAACTAACACTCTAGAAGGCTCTCATCATGCTCGTCATAAAGTATGGCGCAGAAGCTTGGACGATGACAACATCCGATGAAACGACGCTTGGAGTGTTTGAGAGGAAGATTCTGCGGAAGAGTTTTGGACCTTTGCACGTTGGTAACGGCGAATATCGCAGGTGATGGAACGATGATCTTTATGAGCTTAACGACGACATAGGCATAGCGCAGCGAATAAAGATCCAGCGGCTACGCTGGCTGGGTCATGTCGTTCGAATGGATACAAACGCTCGGGCTCTGAAAGTATCAGGTCAGTCCATAAGTTCGTGCGTTTTTTAAAGGTAACTTTAAAAATAAGTATTTATTAATCAATAATATATTTTTCTTCATTATTTACAATGTCTTCTCAATGTTTAGCCAAAATTTTAATTCCCTGCTCAAAAAATTGTTTGTCCTTGAAGCCAAAAACCGCTTCGATATCCCTTTCTATAGCTTCTTTTGAGGAGTAGTTCTTGTTACTCATATGGGATTGAAGTCCACGGAAAAGGTGATAATCACAAGGTGCAATATCCGGAGGGTATGGTGGATGTGGCATTAGCTCCCATCCGAGTTCGTTCAGTTTGCCTAATGTTTGCTTTGCAGTATGAGGTCTTGCGTTGTCGTGATGAAACAAAACTTTGCGTCTTCTCACTAAAGACGGTCGATTTTTTTAAGTGCTTCATTCAGGTTTGACAGCTGATGGGAGTAATAATCAGCAGTTATGGTCTGGTTTGGTTCCAGAAGTTCGTAATAAACAATACCGGTCATATCCCTCCAAATATACAGGAGAATCTTTTTGGGGTGAAGGCCGTCTCTACTGATCGATTCTGGTGTTTCATCTTTATCTATCCATTGGCGTTTGCTAACAGGAATATTGTAAAGGACCAATTTTTCATCACCAGTAACGGTACGGTTCAAAAACTTTCATTTTCAAGCCGTTGCAGCAGCTGAGAACACACATTCACTCTCTGCTGAAGGTTGGCGACCGATAGTCTATGCGGAACCCATTTTCCCAGCTTTGAAACCTCTCCCATCTGAACCAGGTGCCTGTGAACTGTTCCATGCGATGAATTTAACCTCTGAGCTATCATATCGACTGTCAAATTTGGCTCAGCTTCCAGGACGACCAGCGTACGGGGCATCCTCCACGTCGCAGTTACCACTTCGGAATTTTGAAAACCGCTTTTGTGCGGCCCTTACACTCACGGTATCCTTTCCGTGAACAGTGTTTATTTCTGCAGCAGTAGTTGTTGCATTTTTACCACTTTTATAAAACAAATACAAAATATGTCTCTTATACGCGTTCGAAAATTCCATTTAATTTTTTAACAACACGTGCTTCAATCCGCGATTAAAATCACTTGTTGAGTGCACAATATATCGAAGAAAATATAAATAGTTCCGTTATATTCCGCGAATAATTTTTTGTATGCAAAAATCGTACCAAAGTGAAGGTTAGGTTAGGTTGAAGCGGTTGTCTTGTGGGACACACTCAGGCTCATAGCCCATTGTGATGCCGCGTGGGGGAGCTTTCCCTATTTCTCCTAAAACCATTGTGCGCTTTTCAAAAATTTTAGAAGATCTCCTATTTCTGTGGAACTGAGATCTTCCAATTCGTTAAAAAATTGCTTGCCTAGAATAGCAAATCTCCGTCTGGATAGAGCAGGACAATGGCACAGAAGGTGCAAGATTGTCTCCTCCTCTTCCTCATCAAGACAACTTCTACAGAAGTCGTGTGCTTGCGCACCCATCCTTTGGGCGTGCCTACCTATTAGGCAATGTCCCGTTATGACTGAAATCAGTGTGCTAAGATTGTGTTTATTTTGGCTTAGCAAAGATTCTGTGCGTTTAGCACTAAGAGTCGGCCACAGTTGATGGGCGATTTTGCAGGTGGCTTCATTGCGCCATCTTTCGTTTGCTTTCCTTACGATTTCTTCAAGGATAAGTAGCTTACATGTTTGTAAGGGAATGCCTATGTCATTGTCTATGCACTCATCGGTCAACTTGGTGCCGAGCCTCGCTAGTTCATTGGCTCTACAGTTACCCTCAATGTCGCGATGGCCAGGAACCCATATTATCCTTAGGCGAAATGAGTCAGCCATCTCGTTAAGAGATGTGCGGCATTTTATGGCTACCTTGGAGGTTGTCGACTGTTTTGTGAGGGATTTTATCGCCACTTGGCTATCAGTGAAAATGTAGATATAATTTCCGGATATCGCATCACACTGTACCAGTGTCGCGGCTTTTATTATTGCCATCAGTTCAGCCTGAAAGACACTACAGTGGTCGGGGAGCCGAAAACTGAAGGAGATCCCCAGATGTTCAGAATATACACCTCCGCCCACCCTGCCCTCGAGCTTTGAGCCATCTGTGTATACATGAATGGACTCGCCCTGTCTTACATCGTCCCGTTCCCACTCTTCCCTTGAGGGTAGGAGGGTCGTGAACGATGTAATGGCAGGTGTGGGCGGGAGTGCATAGTCCACCAATCCGGGAATCTCCGAAGTGCCAGCCAGGATTTTGCCGTGACCGTAGCTCTTATTTGACCACTTGCTTAGAGTGTTCAGCCTTATTGCCGTGCTGCGCGCGATATATTTTGCCTGCAGATCTACTGGCAGGAAGTTTAATATCGCATATAATGCTTTCGATGGTGTGGTTGACATCGCGCCAGTTATGAGAACAGATGCTAGTCTCTGAACCTTGTCAAGTTTTTTGATGTTCACCCCCTTCTCAAGGGCATTCCACCATATTACAATGCCATAGTAGAGAATAGGCCTAACCACTGCTGTGTACAGCCAGTGTACCATTCTGGGTTCCAATCCCCATCTCTTTCCAATTAGCCTTCCGCTGGAGTACAACGCCATCATAGATTTGCGTACTCTATCTGCGACTGTGAGCCCCCAATTTAGCTTCCTATCCAGTATAAGTCCTAGATATTTCGCCTTTTCTGTTACTCTAAGTGGTTTCCCTCCTAGGAATATGTGTTTAAGAGCAGGTGTTTTATGTTTTCTGCTTAATAGTATCAGATCCGTTTTTTCCGGATTTACTTCAAGCCCTCGACTTTTGCACCAGAGTGATAGTCTATTGAGGGATCTTTGTTGAAGATCGCATAAAGTTGGAAGGTGCTTCCCCGAGATTGCTATAACAATATCATCGGCATATGAAATTATTTTCCCTCCCATTTTTTCAAGTTCTTGGAGAAGATTATTGACAGTTAAGTTCCACAGAAGTGGAGAGATTACCCCACCTTGGGGTGTGCCCCTTATCGGGAATTTCTTGGTGGATGTGTCACCCAAATTTGCAATTATTGTTCGCCCAGTTAGCATTCGTTCTATAAACGAGACAAGGGCCCTGTTTACACCCATTTCCGTTAGCGAAGTTGTAATAGCCTCCGGATAAATATTATTGAAGGCACCCTCGATGTCTAGAAAGGCAGCGAGGGTGTATTCCTTATAGTGATGTGATTTCTCAACCGTGTCAACTAGCGCGTGGAGCGCTGTTTCCACGGATTTGCCTTTGCTGTATGCGTGTTGGGACGGTGATAGCTTATTGCCAATTTCTCCTTTGATATGCATATCTAGTAAACGCTCTAGGGCTTTTAACAGAAAGGATGATAGGCTAATCGGCCTGAAGTCCTTCGGTTTCGTGTGTGTGGTTTTCCCTCCCTTGGGAATGAATATCACTTTTACTTCCGCCCACTTTTTGGGGATATAATTGAGTTGTATCGCGGCCTTGAAGATTAAGGCGAGTATAGGTGCGATCGTATCTCTTGTATGTTGCAGATCAGCGGGGATGATTCCGTCTGGACCTGGCGATTTGTAAGGTCTGAAGCTGCCAATGGCAAAGTTTATGTTATCCTCCGTTATGAAATCTGTTGGGGGATTCCCGTTGTGAACTATAGTTTGAGTTCCACTGTCTTTGTTGCAGAGACAACCTGGAAAGTGTGTCTGCATTAGTAATTCTAGTGTTTCTGCACTGCTAGTTGTCCAGTGGCCGTTCTCTTTTACGAGGTAGCTAGGGCTGCTTGGGCTCGTTGATAGGACTTTCCGGAGCCTACTAGTCTCCGAAACACTTTCTATCTTTTGACAGAAATCTCTCCAAGACGTTGTTTTTGCTGCCCTTATGGCATACTTAAATCTACGTTGGCATTATTTGTATCTATCCAAAAGTTAGTTCTCTTCGCTTCGTTATACATAGTTCTACACTCCTTTCTAAGGTCTGCTATGTCAGTGGACCACCAAGGGGGTTTCGGTTTGCCTCTTCTTGTTCTCTGAGGACATGCTGCTTTCGTAGCTTGTTGAAATGCTGAGGTTATCTCGTCAACCGCTGTGCCGATCTGTAGCTCGGAGTCAATTTGGTATGTGGTTTCAAACACGCCCCAGTTTGTGCGTCTGCGGTTTATGACCGGCTTGCACTTCTTAGTTGGTAATGAAATATTGTACATTAGGTACCTATGATCTGAGAAGGAGTTGTCTTTAGACACTCTCCATTCTTGTAAGATTCGCGCCCCTTGTTCATTGACACAAGTGATGTCTAGAACTTCCCTTCTTGTAGTAGTTACAAAGGTAGGGGTATTGCCTATATTGCTAATATAGCGATTAATGCACATAATGAATTCAAAAATGTACTCACCGCGTGCATTTGTGTCTGAACTGCCCCAGACATGATGATGTGCATTTGCATCTGCTCGCAGTATGAATGGGGTACCGCATCTCGATGCTTGCTCAGTTGCACTTCTTATAAGTGGTGATGGAGGTGGTTGCTCCGCGTCATGTGCCATATATGAGGAGGCAAGCCATATCGTCCTTCCGCAGGACTCCACCGATATGATGACGTTATCCGCATCGCTAAATTGTATTAGTAAATATACATTAATACATTTCTTTGCTAGTATACACGACCTGGGTTTACCTTTGTCAGTGACATAGATCAATTTGTATTCTTTATTGTTCAAACCGCAAACCTGATCTTTTACGACCCATGGTTCTTGGATGAGCACTATATCCTCTTCTCTTTCTGCGAGACGGAGGATGAGTGCGGCCGAGGCCGCCTTACTGTGGTGAAGATTGATTTGTACAACCCTCACCATCGCTTGTATGCGTTATTGAAGGGCAGCCAACCACGGTTTGGTCGGCGTTCTCTTCATCGGATGTAGGGGGGAGAGACTCCTCATCCTCCATAGCGGAGAAATCAGAGTACTCCCCCATATCCTCTAAGGTAACCCTTTCAAAGAGTTCACCAACCATGCCGGAGTTGGATGCCACCTCATCGTTGTCTGTGACAACTTCGTTCGCCTCTGCAGATGTGGTCGTATTTTCTGTGGAGGTGTTCTTACTAGCTACATCCTGTCTGTAGGCATGGAGAGTTAGTGATTGGAAGCCATAGTTTATCTTCCATTTGCTTTTGGCGAGTGGGTCTAGTGATTCCTCGTTTAGGATTATCACTGCTAGTCTTCTCTTGCCGTCCACTTCGTCAATCTTTGCTACCTTCCAGTCGCTGGTAGGTAGCTCAGGGTTGCCTAGTTTAATCAGTTCCAGTACTTCCTCTGTGTCAGTATGGAAGTCTGGTATCCAGACTCTCGATCTTGGCCGGTTGGGAATGTCTTCTCGAGGGACGACATCAAGGCGAGCCCCCGGCCAAGGTTCCCCTATGCGATTAATCGCCAGGGTGTAAAGGTCCACGGATCGCTGATCAGCGCACCTTATTAGTTTGACGCGGGATTGAAACCATCCCGCATCCGAGCAGCTGGGTGGAGGTCCTGGATTCTCTTTTAGGATGACCCTGTACACCTTCCAAAGACTCCTGTTTATCAGGTCCCAGTTTTCTTGAGAGATCGCACCATCATGGGAACTGCGATCAATCACCGCCCGTATGTAGCTTTCTTTCGCTATATCCGCGAAGGACTTCTTTGCCGTAACATTTATCGTCTGAGTGGCGAGCATCTAAGTTCTTTTGGCTACGGCCGATGCCCCTTCACTCGATCGGTTGCGTTTTCCTTGCGCAGAGTCTATTTTGGCCTTCTCCCGGTGTTCGGTGATGAAAGCTTCAGCCCACGCCTTGGAGTCTGGCTGTTCCTCAGTCAGGTCCTCTAGTCTGATGTACTTCAGTCTCTCCAGGATTCTGAAGGCGGATCGCCTGGTACGATAGTTCCTTTCTGAGGCACTTATTTGCTTCCGGGGGTGGGTACTACCCGGGGCAGAGATAGTATCAGAAGGGCAGGCACCAGAAGCCATTGGCTGAGCCATGTGGTCCGGTGCTGCCGACGTTGCTGTGGGTGTTTCTCCTCCCGGAGCTCCCGTGTCACCTGGAGTGACAGGGACAGCTAGATCCGCTTGTCTTTTGACAGGGCTGATTTTGCTTCCCAAGAGTTGTGTTGCGAGGGGGGGGGTCTACTACTGGCACCAGACGTGGATGGAGTGTTGTCCCCAACTTGTCTTAAGACAGGGTTGGGGTTGTTGGTATGGAGGCCAGCAAGAGACCTCGCTGCCTTGGAGGCAGTCCCTGAAGGGGACCTTCCCGAGGGATTAGGTTTTGGTTTTGTTGTGCCTTGGTTTTCCGAGGCTAGGTATTTTTTGTTCATTTGCGTATTTCATAATCGTCCGCGCTGCTCGACGTGGCAAGCGTGGGGGACTAAGTTTTTTAGGGGGGAAAGGGGAAACGTCGACCATGGCAGTCTTCTCTACCATGGCAAGGTCATTCTACCTCCTGAGGTGACTCAGTTTCAGGAGGGCGCCGTTAGAATACAGCCGGATACCCCTGGTTGCAAACCATCCATTGGGCACGGTGACGCGTAACACCCTGGATTAGGGGGGGGCAGGGAAAGGAAATGATAGGATACCAGGATAAGGAGTGACAATGGGATCGTCGGTACGGTAATCTCCGCATGGTGATTGAAGGGCAACCGCCACCGTTTAACGGATGGGTGGCTAGCCAATACCCATAGGGAGCTTCCCTCTTAGTTCGTGGTGGTTTACCCTCCATGAATATGGGAGTTAAACCAACACTTAAGCCTCATCCCCGCGGCAAGGAGACCAACATGATGAGGGAACCAAAGTGAAATTATGGGTAAAATACGCACGAACTTATGGACTGACCTGATATTTGATGCGATACCAGCTGGTGGTAGCAGAGAAAAAGGAAGGCATCCTCTGCGTTTGAAAGATCAGGTGGAGAAGGACTTGGCTGGCGCCGGTTAGCACGAGAAAGAAACGACTGGCGCGCTTTGTTAAACTCGCCCAAAATCGCGTAAGCGGTTATAGCGCCAATTAAGAAGAAGAAGAGTTAAGTAAATTCTAAGTATAATCATGCAGGACTGAACAAATCCAAACATATTTATTTTAAGAATAACAAAAGATAAACATATGTTAAGAATAACAAAAGATTAACATGTTTTTACTAAACAGCAAACAAAGTAACTAAGATAATCAAGGATGTTTTAGTATAGCAGACAACATCTCATAAGAGAGCAAAACACATTGATATCAAATATCATTTCTCTGGAGAAAAAGTTGAGAATAACGAAATTTGTATTAAGTATATATCCACAGAAAATGAATTGGCTGACATCTTCAACAAACCGCTACCCCTGCTGGACGATTTGCAGAACAACGAGACAGTTTGAGATTGCTTCAAGAGAGCTTTTTTTATATATATGTACACCAATGTTTTGAATTCTAAGAATTTTTTTTTTTTTGTGTTAAACAAAAGAAACCATTGAATATTTAATTTGTCAATTGAAACACATATGTTAAGTTTATATGATATATATATAAGATTTTCTGGGTTTTCCTATATCCTTGCAGCGAATGCTGAATCATTTAACACTTACAAGAACGCACACCAACAACTTTAGCTTAATAACTGAATATTTGTTTTTGTTTGTAAGCTTACTAATAATGTTATATTTGAAGGGAGCGTGTTGGAATACCCTTATTCAAATAATAATATAACATTATGCAACACTATTTAGGTATAGGTTAGGTAGACGTGGTTTTGGTGCTGCTTAAAAAGTAACCTATAAAATAAAAGGCAATCATCAAAGTAAACATAAATAAAATACTAGTGTTAATTATTTAATCGTAAAAGTTATTTTTCCAACATAGACTTTTCCGTTCTAGTGGTTCTACGAAAGCACTGCTCCTGGGCCGTTGAAAAAGTTCGATGGATCAAGTAATGTTTTTGTATTGAATCGTATTTAAATCGAGCTTGAAAGCGTGTTGGTTGAAGCCAGTATCATAATATTACTTAATGCATAGAGATACGCAAATCATCGTGTCGAGTAATAAAGACCCCCAATGATGGCTTTACTCGTAAACACAAATAGTAAAGGCTCAATATAAACAGTGGGAAAAATGAATGCATTTTGATAAAAATTGTTTCCTTAGTGAGCTAGATTCAGAACATTCCGGATTATTTTTTGGTTTTTCATAGCTTTTACATTTTCTATGAAATTAAGTCCAAAATGAAGTTAAATTTTTTTTCTAAAGCATTTTAACAATCCAAATACGTATATATTTGGGAAAATAACACATTTTATTTGTGCCCGCGAAGAAGACACTGCATGACGCAGCAGAAAAATGTATATGTAAATATAGATACACTACAGCATAAAAAGCAGCAATCTGGTTTCTATACATATTTCGTCGATTTTTTCATAAATTCGATAAGATGTGAAAATATATTTTAATTAAGTACATATTTCGTCAACTTTTCATTAATTGGATAAGATGTGAAAATATATTTTAATTAAGTATTTATTTGCTATGAGGGAACAAAAAGAAATGTGTTCGAAATCTTCAATAGTACGAAATTTCGATGACGTAAACTTATCTTAAGCTAACGGCGGCTTTTGTTTACATCATTAGTGTATGCCTCTGCGCGAGTTACATATGCACATAGACAGGTAAAGGAAAATGATAAGTTTGCAGAATTTATCAGTCAAATAAACCAAACAATAGGAAAGTAATATGATATCATTTCCGTTGATTTCCCAATATTTCATCGAACTCAAAAATAAGCATTTTTGGTAAATAAGCATTTTAATAAATAAGCATTTTAATAAAATAAGCATTTTAATAAATAAGCATTTTTGTTATTAAGCAATATAATATGTTGAATAAGCAATTATGTATACAGTTGTAAGATTTCATTAAACCTAAAATTAATTAATAAAGATAGTCTGTGACTGAAACCTTATAGTCAAACAACTGTTTTGCGTTTTTTTAAAAACCCCTTTTCCTAAATCAATTATAAAATTGGCGCAGTCGGTTGTCCTTTCAAAAAAAAAAGTAATGAAAGGATAGTGATACGAAAATACGGGATAAAGTAGTGAACAAAAATTATAAACACTATAATACCCATACTAATCCTGCGAATCCGTAGCCAACTCAGTAGTTGACCGGACCCTCCAGGGTATAAATTAAGAAAATAGTGCAGTGAACACTTACAAAGTGAACGCCACTATAATTTAATACTACAGTGCAGTGAATACTTATAAAGTAGACACCACCAACATAAAAAAAGGGAACCATCAGCTTAGCAAACAAGCAAGCTGATAAACCAACAATCGAAAAAATTAACAAAAGACAGCAAAGTTTTGACGAAAGAAGGAAGATGGAGCAGGCTCAAGGAAGGATGCCGCCAGAGGATATCGTGGAAGAACTGGCGAGGAGAGAACAGCAATTGGAACAGCTAAGACTGGCTTACATCGAACTACAACAACGACACGCAGCCAATGACAACGATCTACAGAGAATAATGAAGAACATTACTCACCTTCCGACATTTACGGGAACAGGCGAAGTAACAGTCAACTCCTTCATGAGCAGTGTCGAATATGTGCTATCAACTATTCAAGACGAAGGAACGCGAAGAGAAGCGACAAAAGCAATATTCTGTAGAGTAATTCAAGGTGAAGCAAAGGACGTAGCCATCAACATTCCTCAACCGGACAACTGGAGTCAAAAAAAGAAGGCGCTTAAACTTCGATACAAACCAGACGTGGAGCCTTACGAAATATATAGAAAAATCTGTAACCTGCGAGCAAACACGGTAAGTGAATTGGCAACAGAAGCCCAAAAAATTAAGTATAAGGGAGATGAAATTAATGTTTATTATAAAGGAGATGCAGGTATAGATTTAAGTAATATAAATAGTGTACTGGTGAACAACTTAAAAGAAATCTCTCAGGGGACATTGTTGGACAAGATATATGAGGAACACGATTTATATACAATATTAGAAATAATGACAAAACGACGATATGAAGACAGTTGCATCCGGACAGAATTCAAAAAATTTAGAAGAACAGACGAACAGTTTAAACAGAATAAAACACATTACCAGTATAAACAGCGTGAAAAATGTTCCCACGAAGGTAAAAAAGACAATCACTCAGGCCAAAAGAGGTGGAATAACCAAAATTTTACAAGTCATTGGGGAAATAGGGAGAACAATTCAGGCCAAAGGAGATGGAATAATCAAAATTTTACACCAAACTGGGGAAGTAGAGACAATTATTCAGGTCCAGTAAGGCGAAATAATCAACATTTTTATAAAGATAACAATTCAGGTCAAGGAAGAAGGAATCAACAATTTCATAGAGGCAATAACTTAGAGCAAATAAGGGAAAATCGAGGAGAACCAATGGAAATAGATAATGTGGAAAGAGATTACGATAGATCGCCAAATGCAGGACACCCTAACCATAATTGCAGCCAAAATCACTTGCAATTATCTAGGCAAAGCTATGGAGAATCTGAAAATCAAGGAGAAATCAACAATTCAATTTTTTTTATGAAACAGCCTCGGAATGCTTACCAAAAATAGAAATGAGAATAGAAAATAAAAATTATAATGCATTGATAGATACAGGAGCTAACCTAAGTTTAGTTAATAGTGAAATAAAAGACTTTCCTAAAATAAAATTAAAAGACCAAATACGATTCAGCACAATTACTAACAAAGATATGATAAATTATGAAATATGCACAGTGGCACCAACAGAATTTAATCTTCCCAGCAACGCAAGAGTGAGATGGAAAGCAACTCCACTCATAGGAAGAAAATACGATTTCATAATTGGCATGGATATACTAAACTTTCTAAATGCACAAATAGATATTGAAGAAAAGAAAATATTTAATTCTAAACCAAAGGGAATGCAGTTTTTTAAATGACCCATTCAATTTTACCCAAATTCATAGCCTTGAAACTACTGACTTAAGTTTAGACAGATTATCATTACACCATCTGAATGCAGAAGAGCATAGAGAAATCACAAAATTACTAAAACGATTTAAGGGGTTATATACCTTGTGTTTTTCAAAAAAATCAAAATAAATTTTATTTCTTTATCGTAAAGTACAATCCCTTGAGAACATTTTCCAAAAATTTCATAGAGATCTGAGCAATAGATCGAAAGTTACAGCGTTTTAAATTGTGCGTCGTCACGTCCTGAGCGTACGGCCTCATGCGGCGCTTGAAACTTTAAACGCGATTATCTCAAAAACGTGTTTTTCCAAAAATGCTTTTGCGGTGGACGCGATTGCAAAAAAAGTATTCAACCGATTTTTATAATTTTTTTTTTAAATTGTTCGTAATTGATGTCGCCTCTTAGTGAACGATTAACTTTTTATGTATAAATTTTTATTTTGCAGATATGAATTTTTTAATGCCAATTTTAGGACTGTAGAAGTGGAGTTTTTTAAAAACATGTTCCTATTTTCACAAAAATCAAAATATTTAATATATTGATCGTTCACTAAGAAGATATAACCCTATACTAATGAAATCTTTTCGATTTTTTGATTTCAGTTGACTTGGTGGACTTGAATCGCGTCCACCGCAAGCCTCTTCCAAAAAAAGGGTCTTGGGGGAAAACGCCATAACTCCGCCATTTTTAAATATTTTTACACAAACAAAGCCTTTTTTTTTCTTTAAACATTGTAATATCCAATAATAAAAACTTTTATACAATAAAATTATTGCTACATATCTTTAAAAAAAACCCAACTTTCGCTAATTTCACCGGACCACAAGGTATATAACCCCTTAATAATTTATTATTCAAAGAAGGCGATAAATTAACTAACACTACGGAAATTCAACATGAAATCAAAACTACAACTCAACAACAGATCAATTCAAAATTATATCGATATCCACCCCAACATGAATTAGAAGTAAGAAAATAAATTAAAGATATGGAAGAACAAGGCATAATAAAGTCACTCCAGATATTCAAGCCCTCTAATAGTAGTACCAAAAAAACTAGATAATTCAGGTGAAAAGAAATACCGTTTGGTAATAGATTACAGAAAACTAAACGAAGTTACAATAGACGATAAATACCCACTTCCAAATATTGACTCAATTTTAGATAAATTAGGAAGAGCTCAATACTTTACCACGTTAGATTTGGCAAAAGGATATCACCAAATTTTAGTAAAAACTGAAGATCGCGAAAAAACGGCATTTGTAACTCCACCTGGGTTATATGAATTCATAAGAATGCCATTTGGTTTAAAGAATGCACCAGCCACATTTCAAAGGCTAATGAACGAAATTTTAAGAAACTATATAAACAAAACTTGCGTTGTATATTTGGACGATATCTTAATATTTAGTACATCATTAAGTGAGCACATCAAAACAATACAGGACATATTTAAAGTTCTTGAATATAAAAATTTGAAAATACAAATAGACAAATGTAATTTTTTAAAGAAAGAAACGGAATTTCTAGGGCATATCTTGACAAAAGACGGCATGAAGACGAACCCAAATAAAATTAAAGTAATTGAAAATCTTGTATTACCTAAAACTGAGAAGCAAATAAAAAGTTTTTTAGGACATACTGGCTACTATCGGAAATTCATTAAAGATTATGCCAAGGTAGCACAGCCCATTACAAAATATTTAAAAAAGAGCGTAAAAATTAATGTAAAAGATCCCACATATATAGAGTCTTTTGAAAAACTTAAACTACTGGTCAGTTCGCATCCAATTTTGCGATACCCAAATTTTGAAAAAGAATTTACACTTACCACAGATGCATCAAATTATGCAATTGGCGCATTTATATCACAAGAAGGACATCCAGTATGCTTCGCGTCAAGAACACTTAACAAACACGAGCAAAACTACTCAGCAACTGACAAAGAATTTTTAGCTATTATGTGGAGCGTGAATTATTTTAGACCATACTTGTATGGAAGGAAATTCAAAATAGTAACAGACCATCAACCAATAAAATATGTATATTACATTCAAAATATAGAGGTAAAGATATGTCACCGAGACATCAAAGATGGCTATTAAAATTAGGAGAATATCAGTTTAATATAGAATATATTAAAGGAAAGGAAAATAGAGTAGCAGACTTTTTAAGCAGAATAGAGAATAACGAGGACGTTATTAAAGATAAGGAGGAGGGTGAAAATACCAACAAAGCACAGTCATTACAAAATTTAGAAGATTATGAATGTAACGTAAATATAATCGACAATTTAGATGACGATGTGTCGATGGAAACGGTACATTCAGCTGAAGAAAACTTAAATGATCATTTCTATATTAAAGACGAGATAGTTAACAAATATAAAACACAAATTATTCTAACAAACAACAAGGTAGAGGAATTAAAAAGGCTACATGGAAAAAAAATAATTTTTGTATCCGAATACGATTTCGACAGGATGAGGGATATCTTCAGGAAATACATAACAAAAGGAAAAGTAGGAATATTCTCGGAAATATCGGAACAAAAATATAACATAGTTCAGGAAAAGTTAAAAGAAATGTATTCCAACGATAAACAAATAGAGTTTATAAAGTGCACAATAAGAGCACAAGATATCGAAACCGAAAGTTGAAGCGGTTAAACAAATTTCGCTATATCATGTTAGAGAAAGCATGCACTCAGGTATCCAAGAAACATATAACCAACTTAAAAATAAAATTTACTACCCGAAATTATTGGAACTAATACAAATAGTTATTAATCAATCTGAGACATGTCAGGAAATTAAATATGATAGAAGACCAATCAAACCAAAGTTTTTTCACACGGAAACACCCACAAATAAGGGAGAAATTATTCATATAGATACCTATGTCATGAAGAGTTGCCACTTTCTAACAGTTATAGACAAATTTTCAAAGTATGGAGTAGCATATTCTTTAAACGACAGAAATCATATTACTATCATTGAACAACTGGAAGACTACTTCACTAAAATAGGTAAACCGAAAAAGATAATAGCTGACAACGAATTTAATGTGACAAGGATTAAGGAATTTCTAAGCAATGAAGACATAGAACTTCATTTAACCAAGCCTAACAGTCACACTGGCAATGCGGACATTGAGAGATTCCATACTACCATTTCTGAAAAGTTTAGAATGTTACATAAATTAAACAAGGGCATATCAGTTAAACAGTTAATACAAAAAGCTATTGGAAACTATAATGATAGGTTTCATTCTACTATAAAATTCACTCCTTACGAGGTACATAATAATAAAGTGAATCAAGATGTTGTAAGAAGAAATTTGGAACAGATAAAGGAAAAAACAATTGGCAAACTAAATAGAAACAGAGAAGAGTATACGGAACAAAGAACAGAAGGATTTATAAAGAATTACAAGACAGTTAGACACAAAGAACAACCCAAATACAGAAAACACAAATTAGATAAAGTCCATAAAAGCAATATTAAACGACCTTTAAAATTTACTGACATGGATCATGATGATAGCAATAATACTAACGATACGACAATGTAAAGGTATAATTACTTTGACGGAACTAACGGAACAAACCGGATTTATAGATTCACAAATTAGAAACCAAGAAATACCCAAGGATAGTGACATGGTACTACACATGATTGACGTTTACAAACTAGAAACTATTATCAACGAAATGACGGACAATATAATATTAATGAAATTAGAAAATAAAGAGACACTACAACGAGAGTTGTTAGACATAAGGAATAAGTTACTACCGCTCATGCCAGTAAAAACTAGAAATAAACGCGGACTAATTAATGCAATAGGTAGTATGTCAAAATGGTTTTTTGGTACAATGGACGAAGACGATAGACAAAATATACAAACGCACTTTTTACAGACGAATGACACATTGAAGCAACAAATCAAAATAAACAATTATTTCAGTTCAGCTATAGAGCATCTCAAAGAAATTGTTAAAAGTGATAGAGTAAAAATTGAAAAAGAACTTAATTCTATTAATTTTATGTATGACGAATATAAACAAAATGTATACTTATTCCAGTATACAAAGATTCAGTTATTAAAAAGTAAAATTGAGCAAATACAAGAAAATGTTGTATCAGCCAAATATGGAATATTACACCCAAATATTTTAACTAGTGAAGATATAGTAAAATATAATATTGATTATAATAAGCTTAAGTATCTACAATTAGGCACAGCCATTTTAAATAACACCTATCTAATATTCGGCATTAAAATACCTAAAAACTTTGAATATGTAAAAATAAGAAAGGTTATTCCAATACCTAATAAAGAAAATAACGAAATAGAAGCAAAAATAGAAGAAATATTCATTTATGCGAATAAAACTATATTATTTGAAAAAAAAAAGTCTTTAAAAAGATTGAAACCAAGTAAACTTCTTCTTCTTAATTGGCGCTACAACCGCTTACACGATTTTGGCCGAGTTTAACAAAGCGCGCCAGTCGTTTCTTTCTCGTGCTAACCGGCGCCAGTTGGACACACCAAGTGAAGCCAAGTCCTTCTCCACCTGATCTTTCCAACGCAGAGGAGGCCGCCCTCTTCCTCTGCTACCACCAGCTGGTACCGCATCGAATACTTTCAAAGCCGGAGCGTTTGTATCCATTCGGACGACATGACCCAGCCAACGTAGCCGCTGGATCTTTATTCGCTGCGCTATGTCTATGTCGTCGCAAAGCTCATACAGCTCATCGTTCCATCGTCTGCGATATTCGCCGTTGCCAACGTGAAAAGGTCCAAAAATCTTACGCAGAATCTTTCTCTCGAACACTCCAAGCGTCGCTTCATCGGATGTTGTCATCGTCCAAGCTTCTGCGCCATACGTTAGGACGGGCATGATGAGAGTCTTGTAGAGTGTTAGTTTTGTTCGTCGAGAGAGGACTTTACTGCTCAGTTGCCTACTTAGCCCAAAGTAGCACTTGTTGGCAAGAGAGATTCTACGTTGGATTTCAAGGCTGACATTGTTATCGGTGTTAATGCTGGTTCCTAAATAGACGAAGTCTTTTACAACCTCGAAATTATAACTGTCTACAGTGACGTGGGTGCCGATAAGCGAGTGCGCCGACTGTTTGTTTGAAGACAGGAGGTACTTCGTTTTGTCCTCGTTCACCACCAGACCCATTCGCTTCGCCGCTTTATCCAGTTTGGAGAAGGCAGAACTAACAGCGCGGTTGTTAAGGCCGATGATGTCAATATCATCGGCTTACGCCAGCGATTGTATGCTCTTATAAAAAATTGTGCCTGAGCGATTAAGTTCTACGGCTCGTACGATGCTCTCCAACATCAGGTTAAAGAAGTCACACGACAGCGAGTCACCCTGTCTGAAACTTCGTTTGGTATCAAACGGCTCGGAGAGGTCCTTCCCAGTTCTGACGGCGCTGCTGGTGTTGAGCAACGTCATCTTACGTAGCCGTATTAGTTTTGCGGGGATTCCAAATTCAGACATCACGGCATACAGATAACTCCTGTTCGTATTGTCGCATGCAGCTTTGAAATCGGCGAAAAGATGGTGTGTGTCGATTCTCCTTTCGTGGGTCATTTCCAAGATTTGGCGTATTGTGAATATTTGGTCGATGGTAGACTTTCCAGGTCTAAAGCCTTATAGGCGATATTTGGAAGACTTATCCCGCGGTAATTGGCCCAGATTGCAGAATCCCCCTTCTTATGGATTGGGCAGAGCACACTTAAATTCCAATCGGCAGGCATGCTTTCATCCGACCATATTTTGCATAGGAGCTGATGCATGCACCTTACCAGTTCCTCGCCGCCATGTTTGAATAGCTCAGCCGACAGTCCGTCGGCGCCCGCGGCTTTGTTGTTCTTTAGCCGCGTTATCGCTATTCTGACCTCGTCATGATCGGGTAGCGGAACGACAATTCCGTCGTAGACGGTTGGGGTATCGGGATCTTCACTTTCTCGGTGACATGCGCAGCTGTCAGTGTTTAATAGGTTCGAGAAGTGTTCCCTCCATAATTTAAGATTGCTCTGAACGTCAGTCACCAGTTCGTCGTCTTTGTTCTTACAGGAAAACGCCCGGCTCTTGAAACCTTCTGTAAGCCGCCGAACTTTCTGGTAGAATTTTCGGGCGTTGTTCCTGTTGGCCAGCATCTCAAGCTCTTCGCATTCACGTATTTCGGCCTCTCGTTTCTTCTTTCGGATAATACGTCTCTCTTCCTTTATCAGCTCTCTGTAGCGATCCCACTTGGCTCGCGTTGCGCCCGATCGCAGCGTGGCTCTATAGGCGGCATCCTTTCTTTCTGCGGCAGCGTGACATTCCTCGTCGTACCAATTGTTTTTTCGGGCTCGCCGGAATCCGATTTCCTCTTCGGCGGTGGTACGTAGAGAACGAGAAATGTTGCTCCATTGCTCATGCATGCCGGTTTGTTGGGCAGCACTCTCTGAGAGCAGGAGTGAGAGTCGAGTGGCGAATCTTCTGGCTGTCTGTTGTGATTGCAGCTTTTCGATGTCGAACATTCTTTGCGTAGGTAGATGCACGTTTTTTGCTGCACAGAGGCGTGTGCGCAGTTTGGCTGCAACAAGGTAGTGATCCGAGTCGATGTTGGGTCCTCGGATCTTACGTACATCTAATACACTAGAAGCGTGTCTTCCATCTATCACAACATGATCGATCTGGTTTTGTGTTTTTCGATCAGGAGACAGCCAGGTGGCTTGGTGAATCTTCTTATGCTGGAATCTGGTGCTGCAGACTACCATGTTTCGGGCCCCGACGAAGTCGATCAGCCTCTGTCCGCTACCGGATGTTTCGTTGTGCAGGCTGAATTTTCCGACTGTGGGACCAAAAATTCCCTCCTTGCCCACCCTGGCGTTGAAGTCGCCAAGACCGATTTTTATGTCGTGGCGGGGGCGGTGCTCATAGGAACGTTCCAGGCGCTCATAGAAGGAATCTTTGGTCCTATCGTCCTTCTCTTCCGTCGGGGCGTGGGCGCAAATTAGCGATATGTTGAAAAAACGGCCTTTGATGCGGATTGTTGCGGGACGCTCGTCCACCGGAGTGAACGCCAGTACTTGGCGACGAAGTCTCTCTCCCACAACAAATCCGACACCGAATTTGCGCTCCTTTACATGGCAGCTGTGGTAGATGTCGCAAGGTCCTATGGCTTTCTTTCCTTGCGTAACTTTCCCCACTTGCGTGGACTTCTACACATGGAACCATCCTCCGAAACCAAGTAAACACTGTATATTAAAACAAAACTGTCACCTCACCAGAAATAAGGATCTTGAAATTCTAGCCATAGACGTAAAAACGATTATTGTTAAAAATGCTGTAAATTTACAAATGAATCAAACATGTAATAAAGAGAAACCAATTACGAACGGAAACTTTATCATAAGATATAATAATTGTTCAATTAAAATTAGTGATCGTGTTTTTGATCGTGTTGTCGATTCATTGCGATTGTTACACATTTTTAAATTGAATGTTGTATTGAGAAAGTCAATTAAAGGAACCGCTGTGTCCAATGCAAAATTTACGTTAAAATCGCCACTTAATATCATTGGAACTTTATCATAATCTTTTCTAAGTATCCGCGATACTTCTGGTGTATACTTTATTAAATTTTTGTGAATGAATTCCGTGATGCTAATATTATTTATTGATTGATTCGGTGAAATATAAATTGCCACAATTAAAACTGTTTTAGTTTTATTTTCTTTTTGTTTTTTTTCTGTCGATATTCACGACACTTTTTTGCATTATTCGGCATAATTTCGGTAAATATTTAAAAATGAAAATATTTACGAATATAAAAATACGGACGCAATACAGCACACGCGGTTGCTATTATGTGCGTCGTAACGCGTGTATTACACAGACGTACTAACATACACGCAAACATTCGTAGGACGCTTGGTTTGAATTTTTTATACATATGTATGTATGCTATACTATGGCCTAGCCTATGTACGTACATACATATTTGTGTTCTGAACTTCCAGCAAAACAATGCTTATTAATATGCATCTACATATAACCGCACACACAGACCACTTTATTCCTGTAAATGCGTATGTCGTTCAAAGCTAAAATTCTATGCCTAGCGACTACAAGAACAAAATGCATTAATAGGCGCAGGCGTAGCGGCCATCATCCTAGTTGCCATAGCGCTGAACAGTCGCGGCGGCGCCGAACAGTTTCAACTATTGTACTGTGCAACAAAAACTCATCATCAAAAAATTGATTTATAAATTCGAGCTCATAGTTCTAAGAGCAAGTACTTTCATTCATAAAACGAGCCGCCCATATGCTAATTTTCTCGACAATTCGAAAATAGTCAATATTGGAATATTTCGCGTAGAATTATTTGCCAATATTCAATTTTTGTCAAGTCGAGTGCCCGCGGCTCCGTAAATATGTTTGCACCCATATATGTATGTAAATATATGTTTCTAAATGCTCGACAACCGCAGCTGCCTGTTCAAGGTTACTGTACATTAGGCCGGGTCGATTTGTGGGAAGGCCAAAAAATCGCCCATTGCTCTGTGAAAATCATATTCTAGGGATCAGAATAAGAAATTTTGCCGAAGGAACCATACCTCTAAAACGATTTCTGATGTCCCCCAATATGGGTCGAACTTTTTAGTTTCTTTTCTATAACTCACATTCATTCATTTACATATGTTCTGACTAAATAAATTTCTTAAGAGAAAAAATAGATAATATTATAAATAAATAAAAATAAAGAAAAAACATAGCCATTTAGCTGATTTTTTCATGTAAAGGCCAAAAATGGTGATATTTTGAAATTGGGGGACATCAGAATTCGTTTTAGAGGTATGGTTCCTTCGGCAAAGTTTCTTATTTTGATCCCTAGAATACGATTTTCATAGAGCAATGAGCGATTTTTAAATCGACCCGCCCTACTGTACATGCAATGCTGTGCCTATGAATGCGCGCTGGATTTCTTGAGAAATTTTACCGGATGTTTTGCTGTGGCGAGGCACATATGTACATACACACAACATATATACATATATCCGCATATATACATACATATATAAATTCACAAATTTAAATTTGCTTATGCCATCCTTCTGTGTGCCTGGTAATGAAGCATTTTCTATACATACATATATATACGTATATCTTTTTTCTTCTTCTGTTTGGTGTCGCTTTTTCGTTTCATCGAGTCTCAAATCACTCCCAACGATTCTAAAGAAGTTTTCACTTCAAAAATCTGGAAAATAGGAAAAATAAATATAAATAAATACATATTAGAATAAACAATAAATAAACGATGGTTTTACTTACCCTAAGGACCTGCGCAACTCACCTTGTTGGACCCTGACCTTTATCCTTAGACACGCAGCTCTCGATACAGCAACTCCTTTTTTTCGGTCCACTTGTTCGGTGGAACATCATCATAGCCTAATTAAAATTTTTATTTACATTTTTACAAAATTTAAATTGAGGTATATTCAGTATAATCATATACATATATGAAACAAGAACCCGCACCCTCCGGGGATTTATAGTTTTCAAGTAATTTATTGTTAAAATTGTGTAATTTAGCGAAAGGATATTGCTGTTTTGAATACAAGTATAAAAACCAGTAAAAATACGTTTGTGACCATATATTTTATGAATTGAAGTGAAATTTAGAACAAAATACATATATTTATTGGACAATGTAAATATTCAAAGTTATAAAAGTTGTTCATGAGCCACTCCCTAACATCTCAACCAAGCTTCATTAAATAAATCATTATACTTGGACTAAAATTGCCCGATCTTTTAAATTCAAAAGTTTTTTATAAATATGTAAATAAAATAATGAGAAAGTGCGCATTCTAAATAAATAAATCCCTTCTCTGCTTTCTATTTCATGCATGCATGCATGGATGTGTATATTAAGCTTTTGAATAGGCACGAAGTATTGAAAACGACATCCAAGCATACGATTATCAGTTTATGTATGTACAGTGAACCAAAAAGAAACTGGGATACTAATATTTAAAAAAATATTCACAGATTTATAAGAAATAATAATATTGACGGTAACTCCGTTTATTTTTTCTTCACTGTACATACATATATGGAGACATAATAATAAATTAATTTACTTACCCAAGTTAAGAGTTGGAACCGCTCCATTCTTAAGATATTTTGGTCCCACGGCATCCTCCTCAAAATGTTTAATGCATACAAATGAATTATGTATTGGTATTTGCATTGAGGGTGAGATTCGCAAATTCTCCTTCCACAAATTTGATAATTCCCGATTTTTGGGAAATGCAAACGAACGAACGTTTTGTTCACTATTACACTCCCGAACACGACATTTTGAAACTTTAGGCATTTTTTTTTTTTATTAATTAGTTATTAATATTTTCAAAATGTTTGCTTCACCGCGCACGTGCACTTACAATTGCCTTTCTTTTCGAATTAAAATTCAAACCAAAGTTCAATGGGTTACAAGCAATCATAAGAGCTTTTCAATATTTGGCGCAATTTTCATATACATATGTACATACAATAGACTCGCGGTTGAGGGAACCCCGGATTGAGGGAACTACTCGGTTGAGGGGACCACAAAAATTCTTTCATTGAGTACTCTGTAGAGGGAACCTTCAATCTAATAAGTACCGAGTAGAAGAAACCTCAAAATTTTTATGCAATTTCAGTTATTTTACAGTTATGTTAGAATGCGTATATGATTGGTATATACATACCTACAAGGTGGCGCAAAAGTAACCTTGCGATGTTTTTTGGCTGTAATTAAAAAAAAAAAGAAAAACTTTGATTCTTCTTGTGGATTATTTATACAGGGTTGGCCAT
Organism: Anastrepha ludens; assembly: GCF_028408465.1. Taxonomy (NCBI): domain Eukaryota; kingdom Metazoa; phylum Arthropoda; class Insecta; order Diptera; family Tephritidae; genus Anastrepha; species Anastrepha ludens. The sequence continues at coordinate 68,719,806 of NC_071503.1, read as the reverse complement.
ATTAAACTGACCCATGTGATTATTAAAAAAATATGGAAAAAGAAACATTTTTTTGTGTTTCATTGTGAAAAACATTTAATTTAGTTCAAGGAGATTCGTTTACATCACTTTTTGAATATGATATCGCGCAAGTGGTCGCCCTTAGCTCGTATAGCGTAATGTGCCCGTTTTTCGGCGTTTTCCATAGTTTTGGCCAGCGTCTCGGCCGATATGGCGGCTATTTCCCGTCGGATATTGGCCTTAAGTGCGCCTAGTGTCTTTGGCTTGTTGACGTAAACCTTAGATTTCAAATAGCCACAAAGAAAAAAGTCCGGTGGCGTCAAATCCGGTGATCGCGGCGGCCAGTCAAAATCGCCGCTTTTTGATATCAAACGGCCAGGGAACAAAGTCTTCAATAAGTTGACGGTGGCTCGTGCTGTGTGTGGTGGTGCGCCATCTTGCTGAAACCAGAAGTGCTCCATACCATTTTCACGAACAATCGGCATCACAAAATCGGTTATCATGGCCCGATAACGCTCTTGATTGACGGTCAATGGTTGGTGTTGACCATTTTCAAAGAAGAACGGCCCAATGACCATATCAGCGCAAATGCCACACCAGACTGTAACTTTTTGGTCGTGGAGAGGTACCTCTTCAATAATTTGAGGGTTTTCAGTGGCGTAGAAACGGCAATTTTGCTTATTTACGGTTCCGTTCAAGGAGAAATGGGCCTCATCACTCATAATGATTTGATGACGTTGCGTTTTTACAATCGAGAAGGAATTTTGAATGTACAGCTGAACAATTTCAGCGCGTTCTATTGGGGTGTACTGTTTCATGGTATAAATCTCCTTCGACTGACGCTTCCAACGCGGTATGTCATTAGCTGATCTGAAATTACAGTAAAAAGTTATAGGGTTACTCAATGGGTCAGTTTAATATGGCCAACCCTGTATTTGGTCTTTTAATTTTTTTTACATCAAGTCGAGAATATGATGTCATGTAAATGGCCGCCGCCACAGTTGATTGCCTTTTGAGCCCTTTTTATGGCATTTTCCATCACTTTGGCCAAAACTTCCGGCGATAGGTCCTCACATTCTTACGGATATTGTCTTTAAGAGCTGCAAGAGTCTGAGGCTTGTTGACATAAACCCGCGACTTCAAAAAGCCCCACAAAAAGAAGTCTGGAGCGGTCAAATCAGGCAATCTTGCTGGCCAGTGCAAATCGCCAAAACGGGAGATTAGGCGCCCGGGAAATGCATCCTTCAGCATATCGGTTGTGGCACGTGCAGTGTGTGCCGTTGCACCGTCCTGTTTGAATCACATGTTTTCCAATCCCAATTCATCAAGTTGCGGCAAAAAGAACTCGTTGATCATTGCTCTGGCGCGCACCATTCCCAGTAACCGTTTGGCCCGCAACGTCTTCGAAGAAAAAAGGTCCGATGACTCCTCCAGCACACCATACAGTGACTTTGAGCGGGTGTAATGGCTCTTCGTGGGTTACACGCGGATTTTCAGTGCCCCAGAAGCGTAAATTTTGCTTACTTACGTACCCGCTAAGATGGAAATGGGCCTCATCACTCATGATTATTTTTGATTAAAAATCATCTTCCGCTTGGTGGTGATTAAGGATGGCTTGAGCGTATGTTAGACGCGATTGGCGGTCAGCAGCTAACAGCTGATGCACCGTCTGGACTTTGTACGGAAACATCTTCAAATCTTGTACCAAAATTCGCTGTAAAGACCGTCGACTGATACCCATTTGCGTGGCACGTCGTCTGGTCGATGTCGACGGCGCTTCCATGACATCCTCGGCTACAGCAGCAATATTCTCTACAGAACAGCTACTCCGGGGTCTGCCACGCCTGGCAGCATCTCGTGTTGTGCCAGTATTTTCGAGGCGAGCGGCTGAACGTCGCAGTGTTTCACCAGTAGGCGTTGGACGGCGAGGAAATCTGCGACGAAATTCACGTTGTGCCAAAGTCACCGACCGATTATTGGTCAAATAAATAGTCAGTAATATTCCGCGTTCTGGAGCAGTGTAGCGTAACATTGTTTATTAACGTGGATTTCGCATGTGTTTACTACACAAATGCCAAAACAGAACTGACATTAGGGGCCAATCGCAAAATTTATAGCATTTTCTGATAGGAGGATTACTTTAGCGCCACCTGCTATATGTATATTGTGTACATTGTCCAGTGTAAAGCTATTTAGTTCCGTTCAGTGCGTTGAAGCAATTGTGCGAAATAAGATAGAGATAAAAAGAAACATTTACTTTTGCTAGTTAACTATGAAAGGGAAAAGGTTCTTACCCCTCAAAACAAAATCTGAAATTATACAAAAGCTCGATAAAGGCTTTACATTAAAATCATTGGCTTATCAATATGGTGTTACCATGTCGACCATATCACATATAAAAAATGGCATAAGAAAGATTTAAAAGCATCGATAGCGTGCAGCATTAAACGGAAGTCTCTGAAGAAGGGTGAGTTTGCTAATATCGAAACTAAGCTATATAAATGGTTCATCACTCAAAGAAGTCGATATATTCCAATATCTGGAAACCTTATTAAAGAAAAAGCTAAAGAACTGCATGCAAAAATTTATGGAAATGGAAGTGGCTTTAACGCAAGTTCGGGCTGACTAAATGAATTCAGGGCTAGATTTGGAATTAGATTGTTGAAAATTTGCGGTGAAAAACTATCTTCTGATCAAGAAGCAGTGCTAGCATTAAAGGCAAAATTTTGGCGACTAAAAAATGATCATTCAGAAATTTTCAGCTTTCGTTGAACTACAGGTGCTCAAAAAGAGCATGGATGACTGCGGACATTTTCGAAGAATGGTTCCACAATTCCTTTGTACCAGAGGTAAATGAAATTATTAAATCATAACATAGGTAAATAATAAATTGAACTAAATAATTTTTTTTTTTGTTTTTTAGGTTACCACATTCCTAATACACGAGGGTCTACCAGTCAAAGCAGTTTTGATCGTAGATAATGCACCGTGCCATCCAAAACAAGGGTTATTAAAAACAGAATGTGGTTCAATTTTCGTTTTATATATGCCACCAAATGTAACACCCCTTCTCCAGCCGATGGACCAGAATGTAATAAGGTTAACCAAGTTGCACTATAGAACAAATTTATTAAAATCAGCTATTGATAAAGACGAAATAGCCAACTTTAAAAAAAAAATTACTTTGAAAGATGCCATTTGCCTTTTGACTCAAGCATGGCAAAAAGTCGATGCCGACGTTATTAAAAAATGCTGGTGTCCATTACTTGACTATAAACATCCGATAGGCAATGATGAGTGTATCGAGGATGATGTGCCTCTCAGTGTTTTAAGACAGCAGCAAACAACATTCCGAATTTGAAGATTTACTCAATTTAACTGAAACTGCATTTCCACAGGTAAAAAGCACAATCATTACAGTTACGCATGCACTTAACATGCCATAATTTTTTTATTTCAGTCGAACCTAAGTGTCAACGATCTAAGAATCGATAACAATTGCGCTAATGGTACTGAGGGCGTTATCAATGATGCTAATCAACCTGTTGAGGCATCTGATGAGGATGAGGATGAGGATGAGGATGAGCATGACGAAATAAACGGCGACAAGTGTACAATAGAGGCAGCTGAAGCCATTAAAATTTTTGACAAAGCAATCCATTGGACCGAACACAATACCAACTCGCTCGAACACATCACTTTTCTTAACAATATCGGGGATATTGCAGTGAAAAAATCACTAGAAGCTAAGAAAAAACAAAGTACTATATTGGACTTCTTTAAATAATATGTTTTTATTATATGAAATAAATACACTCACTGCACAAACTATGTACGTCTACCTTACATACAACAGTATTAAAAAAAATTTATAATCCGCCCACTTCTGTACATGTATAATTTCAATCTTCAAGGGAAAGTCTGGGTTGAGGGGAATAGCCCTTGCACGAATTAGTTCCCTCAACCCCGAGTCTACTGTATATACATTTATCCAATCAAAATCAAATCTAATGCAATCATACATTTTTTCCAATATTTGGCGCAATTTTCATATAAACCTAATATACATATCGCACCCTAAATACAAAAGGGTCACAACTCAAAATGTACTTCTGCTCAAATATGAACGAGACGTTATCAATAAAACGGTCCGCGGATGACATATGGCAAAAATAAATTTTTTTGTTTTTGGTAGGACTGTTATAAGCTTACATGGCAAATTTGAGCGTGATATGTCACATAGTTTGTTTTCTGTGCTACTCTAAACAAGTCAAGCTCGAGTGTGGAAAATTTTGAGTTGTGCCCCTTTTGTATTTAGGGTGCGATATGTCCTTTGCTAATAGATGTATATAAACATGCATACATACAATTACGCGCAATTTTCATAAAAAAACCAAAAAGAACAAATCTGTAAACATGCATACAAATCATATGGACATATCAAATGAACAAATCTGTTCTGTACGCAAGCAAATGTAAGCTAATGTAAACTACATTTTTTCACACTTGCGTATCACTCTCTCCCTCTCATTTCTCTCTGGCAGCCATATTAATTAATTTCCTACTGTTAACTTGTGCTGATTTCATTTTCTTACACGTATTTTGTTAGAGCCCAAAATGAGGAACGGGCCGGGACTGCGCCTTCTCTATGAATTTACGTTGAATTGACGGTTAACCAAATACATATTTTTTTCTTCCTCAAGTATAACATTCTTATGGACAGCTTAGGCTCGTGAGGGAAGATGTGATGGGCTCTTTTTATTACTGATCGAGACTTGCTTTGAGAAATATGCGCTTGCGTTAATTAATGAAATAGTTTTTGTTGCATTAAAGAATGTTTCAGAATGCTGTTTCTGCGCCTATGAGGGTATTTTGTTTTTGTAAGTACAGTGACTCTATAAAGAACTCGGACACCCAAGTGATATGGTTTTAAATAAAACAAAAATATATACATATATGTGTACATATATTAAAATGCAAATCGAATGCGTTTATGTGTCAAATTTATTTTCGTTCTTCAAAACTACAAAAAACATAGCAAACTTCAACTCATTCGTACAAAAAAGTACAAACATAAAAACGTAGCAAAATACATGGGAAAAAGAACTTGGACATTTATATAAAGTAGAGTTAGGCAAATAATATTTAAGAAAAAATAATATAATTACTATTTAGTCGACATGTTGTCTAATAAATAAATTTCTCAATTCAATTGAGCTTTGTCCACGCGTTTACCCATGTTTATAATTTTATCCAACAGAACACGACTGAAATTTTATTTTAATTTATTATGTTTGGTTCTTTTTTTGCACTGTTCTACCAAGACGAAATTAATTGTAGGATTCCCTGTTTTAAAGTGCCAAACAATCGCATTAATGCCAGATGTCCGACTTCTTTTTTGACACCAATTTTGAGAATGTTGCATGATACATTTTTGTAAACTAAAATTTTGTAAACTACTATGATTTGTAAAGTATTATTACTATTTTTGAAATCCTATTTAAATACCCAATAGCAAAATATAAAAATAAAAATATTTAACTTGCATTTCTTACGAAAATTTAAAATTTGAAACTGCATGCTACATATGGCCGAGGTCTTTATTGAGCCACTGTAAGTAAAATTCCATTAAGTAAATAATGAATAAAGGGCATATATTTTATTAACCTTTATAGATAAATTCAAATATGTACATCTATGCACAGTGGTCACACAATTTATTCGTACAGTCACAGTTTATAAACATAATATTTAATAATAATAAAATGTTGATATATCCGTAAATAATAACATATTTATTGAATATTTAAGGAACAAAAACTTTGAATTTCATTTCGGGAATTAGAGAACTTAAGGCAATAACGAAATAAGGCACAATTTAATGCAAAAATGTTGTTCGTACATAGCCATATAAGGAATATTTTATTATTAAATATTTAAAAAATATTTAAAAAATAATGAAAAAACAAGTATTTAGTACTTTGTTGGGCCGCCTTTGGCTTTAATAACTGCTTCCAAACGTCGTTGCATACTTTTTCCCAAAACCTTGGTCTCATTAGCTGCAATTTTCTCCCACTCAACACTTAAAGCTGTCTTTAATGACGCTTTTGATGTTATTTTTTGCTTTCTGATTCTCCTTTCTAAGAGCTCCTAGACATGCTCAATTGGGTTCAGATGCGGTGATTGAGGGGAATATTTAAGCTGCTTACAGTGGTAAATAAGCCATTCTTACACGAGATGAGATGAGTGTTTTGGGTCATTGTCTTGTCGGAACAAGAACCCTCTAGCATTCAGTCCAAGCTTAACGGCATTATCATGCAAATTATTCTTCAAGATGTTTAAATACAGATGTTTGTCCATTTTATCATCAACAGAAACCATTTTTCCTACTGCAGATGAAACTATCCACCCCCAAACCATTGCATTTCCTCCTCCGTACTTGAGGGAAGGAATACGATTTTTTTCATCTGATCCGGAAACATTAAATTTCGACTCATCACTAAATATGACGTTTTCCCAAAAAGAATCTGTCACATTTATATAGCAATTGACGCACTCCAATCTCTTATTTCTGTTAACATCTGAAATGTAGGGCCTGAGGCGTGCCACTCTACTACGATAACAAGCGTTTTTCAGACAATTATGGACTGTTATGGGCTTACTTTTTTATGCAAAGGCTCTAGAATATTTCGGCATAGTATAGTGGAGGTTATTTCGGGATTTCGCGTGAGAGATGCTATTATGTTGCGTTCCGCACGTGAAGTCAATATTTTTCACCTTCCGGCTTAGTGGTGATTAGCTTCCAATTTACCAGTATTAACGTAATTAGCAATAACACTTTGCACGGTAGAATGCGATTTGCCAATTTTTTGTCGATTTCCCGCAGAGACTTGTTTTCCATTGACAATTTAATAACAATTTTACCCATTTCTAATGGCAAATCCGCACTTCGTCTCATTTTGCCACTTTTAATCGAGATATAACGCGCAACTGAAACTGAATCAGCGAGAAAAACAAAAACAACCTATTTTATTTTGTTTTCAGCAATATTAGTAAAACACAAACGATTTTTACTGTTACTTTTGTAGCAATAATATCATGAACTGAAAGTGTACAATAAATGCTTTGCAGCGTTTTGCTACGTCTACCTGCTTTCCTTGGAGTCCCTCAGTGTGAGTTGAAATAAGGGGAGTTTTGTTTCGGCAATTCATCAGGAATGTAACCCAAAACAATATATGGTCACAGCAAATATTTTGCGGAAAGCTAAAGTTTTTTACGTACTACGCAAGGTGTACGAATAATTTGCGTGACCACTGTATATAATTCAATATTAAGTCAAATCTTTGTTCTCTTGATATATAATATCCTCCAACTCCTAGTTAGAGCATACAACGTTTAATGGTAATGTATGGTAGGTATAAAATTATCTACTTCCATGCGACGTAAATATTCAAATAAAAAATATTTTATTGTATATTAAAATCCTACAAAAATCAAAAGTAGGCAAATCAAAATTTTACCATAGCATCAAATATGATGCATTAGTGCGTACGCATGATGGAAAGAATAAGGATATGGCGCCTATCGTGGTACCTATACTTTGTTCTCATCGAATTTGACAATGAGTTACGTCGTTTTAGCACCAGTATGGCCAGATTACCATTTTCGTAACTTGATTTATGATTTTTTTTGTTATTTAGTCTCGGAGTCTTAGTTCTTTCTTCATGACATTTTTCTAGCCTGTTCTAATTGAAAGTAATGTTTATAATTTTGTAAAATATACATTTTCTAAAATTAGTTAGTGAATTGTTACTCAGTTTTATTTAGCTTTACTTTTTTTCAACATCTGGTCGTATTACCCGCGATTGCAGTTGAGAGAGGGACATTTTATATTCTTCCATAACCTTAAAATTAAATTTACACTTTCAAAATATCAAATTTTATAAGAACCAAAAAGTTTTTATTAACACTAAAATCTTCTCAGAGTGACCTTTTTTAACATTCCTTTGTTTAATAGTAAAGTTTTTTTTCTAACTTATAGTTTCGGTAGCTTTAAATTAAAAATAAGAAACAAACACCAGCTTAAAAATTTTCGTATTTTGATCTATAGAAAAGCACTAAATTTATAGTGAATAGCAAATGATTGGCAACACTGCACAACTTGGCAAAAGTGACGTCACGCACTCTCTGATGGGCGCAATCTTGTTTCTATCATTCTTGGTGCGTACATGAATATATGTATGTATGTGCATACGTTTACCGTACGCTTGCTCAGTGCTTAGGCACAGACAAATCGACGCATTCGTATGTACTTTGTGTCGATCTCTTTTTGTGTATACAAGCAAAGACTTCGTTTCTCGGGTCTCAAACTTGTTACAACAGTTCACCCTTCCTCTTCTTTTCACCCGACGGACCGCATCAATATACCCGTTGGCCAAAAATTCAGTGATCGTGACTCTGTCTTATTACTTACTCAATGTTTAATCCTATGTTCTCTTCACTCACCAGTAAACCAGCTAGGTGTAGATAAAACACATTTATCAATTATCAGTCTCTTAATTCCAAATTCTTCGGGTTCAGATTTAAGCAAATTTCATAATTTTCAGCATTTCGCCTTTTTATCGTTATATATAAATATGTAAGGGAAAATGGGGAGTTGTGAGACACAGGGAGTTGTGAGATATTGTTACCTTTCGACATTATTCATTTGTTTACATTCGATTTTAAGTGTCAACAAATGTTCTCGATGCGATCTCACTTTTCAGCAAGCATTGGTCATATTTACACGCATTCGACGCGTCTCTCCAGTTACTGTTTTGGAATTTCTCGGTAAGTTTTTTTCATCATTTGTTTTGCGATACATTCGATCAGTTGTTGAAGCAAATTGCAAATGTTAATATACATATACAAATTATTAATTGTCCTATTAGCTTTGAATTTACACATTCACTTGGGCATGAACGTTCGATGTGTTTATGACTACGCGGCCATTTATAAAAAAACCGATTTGGGGAGTTGTAAGACACCGTTTTTTTCGACGTTTTAACGCATCTTTCATAAGTACCTCGCAATATTCATGCATTGTTTGTATATATATAATATCATTTTTGCATCATCTGCAAAGGTGCAATGCTGAAAAAATTAAGCAGAAACAACTCCATTCATTGCAATGTATGCGATCGAGCTGTGCACCTAAAGTGTGCCAATTTACGAACTGGTTATTATACATGTTCTCACTGCGAATCATCAGATTGATGGCATTGCATTTTTCATACACTTTTTTATAACAATTGTCTTTTCTTTTTTATTTTTCATCTTAATAAAGAACCAACAACTAAAATAAGTCATTTTTATTGATTTAAACCATGGTGTCTCACAACTCCCCACATTTTTGTATTTTGTATTATATTTTATATTATAACTAGCATCACCCAGTGGGCTTCGCACCACCATACATAAAATGTTTTTTTTATATCGCAAGAAATTTTTCATATTAAGTTTTCTTTATCGAACTCGTAAAATGTTTAAACAGTTGAATTAGTTGATTTTTTTCATTCAACATACTTTCTAAAGATGTCACAATAGCCTTTTCTGTACTTTTTTAAAATTTGATTGTGGTGGTCACCTATATACAGGTAAGGTGAAAGAGCCGATAAAAACTTGTAATTAAACTTTGATTCTTTAATTTCCATTTTAATTTTTTACGCTAAATAAATTATGCTAAAATAAATAAAGTTAAAAATGTTTTTCCAGTTCCTTGAATGCTCCTGTTTTTATTATATTTTCGCCCAAAATTAATATTAACATAATACACTTACAACCACAACAGTACAACAGAAACGCTCATAAGCGGCTGTGTATTTGTTATTGTTTTTCCCATACAGGCATTTCGTATGAGAGGAAACCATTACTCACATAAAATATCATAACTCAGGAACGGCTGCACCGATTTCAATCAAACTTCACACAAACCACCACCTCAAAGATGGAAAAGAACTCTAAAATTTTTGTGTCAATCGGTTCGGCGGTTCTTGAGTTATAAGATTACCAAGGAAATGTAATATATAACGACAACTTGAAATAACCCAGGATCAGCAGTGTGGTTAGGAATTTCAGCTGATATAAGGCTATCGATTTGATCCGGAGTTATTTACCAGCCAAATTAGTATATGTGCGTGCGGCAATCCCCTTTTCTGCCATTCGATGGAGTACATATGGCAACGCACCTCCCCAAATACATATAATTTCACAATTAAATCCATAAGTGCTTTACATTTTTGCCGAAATGGATACTCATGTGGTTCAAACACATCCTAGGGTTATCCAGGTCCACGTTTTGGTCTATATCTCGAGACCCTAGTTACGGAGGGGCATTAAAAATACTCTATACTATAAAATCATCAGCAGCTTCCATTTGATACCCATATTGTACAAACACATCCTAGAGTTACCCGGGTCCACGTTTTGGATTATATCTCGAGACCTTAGTCACGGAACGGTATGAAAAATACTCTATACTATAGAAATCGTCAACAGCTTCCATTTGCTACCCATATTGTACGAACACATCCTTAAGTTATCGGGGTCCACATTTTGGGCGATATCTCGAGACCCTAGTTACGGAGGGGCATTAAAAATACTCTATACTATAAAATCATCAGCAGCTTCCATTTGCTACCCATATTGTACAAACACATCCTAGGGTTACCCGGGTCCACGTTTTGGATTATACCTCGAGACCCTAGTCACGGAGCGGTATGAAAAATACTCTATACTATAGAAATCATCAACAGCTTCCATTTGCTACCCATATTGTACGAACACATCCTTAAGTTATCGGGGTCCACATTTTGGGCGATATCTCGAGACCCTAGTCACGGAGCGGCATCAAAAATACTCTATACTATAGAATCATCAGCAGCTTCCATTTGCTACCCATATTGTACAAACACATCCTAGGGTTACCCGGGTCCACGTTTTGGATTATATCTCGAGACCCTAGTCACGGAACGGTATGAAAAATACTCTATACTATAGAAATCATCAACAGCTTCCATTTGCTACCCATATTGTACGAACACATCCTTAAGTTATCGGGGTCCACATTTTGGGCGATATCTCGAGACCCTAGTCACGGAGCGGCATCAAAAATACTCTATACTATAGAATCATCAGCAGCTTCCATTTGCTACCCATATTGTACAAACACATCCTAGGGTTACCCGGGTCCACGTTTTGGATTATATCTCGAGACCCTAGTCACGGAACGGTATGAAAAATACTCTATACTATAGAAATCATCAACAGCTCCCATTTGCTACCCATATTGTACGAACACATCCTTAAGTTATCGGGGTCCACATTTTGGGCGATATCTCGAGACCCTAGTCACGGAGCGGCATCAAAAATACTCTATGCTATAGAATCATCAGCAGCTTCCATTTGCTACCCATATTGTACAAACACATCCTAGGGTTACCCGGGTTCACGTTTTGGCCTATTTTTCGAGACCCTGGTATCCGATTCTTAAAATTTTAAAACACAAACCATCTACTGAATAGTCCAAACAAAGCCTAAAAATTTGGTTTGGATAGGTGAGCCCGTTCTTGAGTTATAAGATTACCAAGGAAATGTAACTTCTTTTTATATATATAGATATACAATTTTAATTTTAAGGAAAATTGTAGTTTTGTTAAATAGGCCATACCAATAGCTTCGAGTATTCATTGACTAAAGATTCCATCGTTGACATATGCAGAATATTAAGATTTTGAGTGATACGGGTCCAAAAACAAAACCCGTCTCACAACTCCCCATTCTCCCCTACATACATATGTATGAGCGTGCATATGAAATATTATAAGTTTTAAGGGAGCGTAGAAAAACAAACGCACATTCAAAATAACAAACACTACTCACTGTGACAATATTTTCCTTGCCCCGTAACCATATAAAAAATAATCCATACATATGTAGATACACACCGGCACGCAAAGATAACAGCATACATATGTATGTATATGTACGTACATACAGTGCACAACATAAACCTTGATACCTACCATTTCTAAGTATAATTTTAAGAAATTTCGCACATTATGATAGATTCTGAAAAACTTTATTTTTATATGAATAATACAATTCGTAATCAACAAAAAAAATCAACTTTCTTTGCTGCATCAACAACAGCAAGCAAAAATGTAACTGTAAGTATGAAATTCATACAGCAAAAGTATTGATACGCTCGCACTTTGAAGTAGCCAATGCGCGAAATGACGGTAGTATTGATTTGCGATGCTTCGAAATAATGTTTGTTTCTATTTTCAGTATAAGTGATGAAGTTCATTTCGCTTCTGTGCTTTTGAATAGGCACGAAGTATTGAAAACGACATCCAAGCATACGATTATCAGTTTATGTATGTACAGTGAACCAAAAAGAAACTGGGATACTAATATTTAAAAAAAATTTCACAGATTTATAAGAAATAATAATATTGACGGTAACTCCGTTTATTTTTTCTTCACTGTACATACATATATGGAGACATAATAATAAATTAATTTACTTACCCAAGTTAAGAGTTGGAACCGCTCCATTCTTAAGATATTTTGGTCCCACGGCATCCTCCTCAAAATGTTTAATGCATACAAATGAATTATGTATTGGTATTTGCATTGAGGGTGAGATTCGCAAATTCTCCTTCCACAAATTTGATAATTCCCGATTTTTGGGAAATGCAAACGAACGAACGTTTTGTTCACTATTACACTCCCGAACACGACATTTTGAAACTTTAGGCATTTTTTTTTTTATTAATTAGTTATTAATATTTTCAAAATGTTTGCTTCACCGCGCACGTGCACTTACAATTGCCTTTCTTTTCGAATTAAAATTCAAACCAAAGTTCAATTGGTTACAAGCAATCATAAGAGCTTTTCAATATTTGGCGCAATTTTCATATACATATGTACATACAGTAGACTCGCGGTTGAGGGAACCCCGGATTGAGGGAACTACTCGGTTGAGGGGACCACAAAAATTCTTTCATTGAGTACTCTGTAGAGGGAACCTTCAATCTAATAAGTACCGAGTAGAAGGAATCTCAAAATTTGTATGCAATTTCAGTTATTTTACAGTTATGTTAGAATGCGTATATGATTGGTACATACATACCTACAAGGTGGCGCAAAAGTAACCTTGCGATGTTTTTTGGCTGTAATTAAAAAAAAAAATGAAAAACTTTGATTCTTCTTGTGGATTATTTATATTTGGTCTTTTAATTTTTTTTACATCAAGTCGAGAATATGATGTCATGTAAATGGCCGCCGCCACAGTTGATTGCCTTTTGAGCCCTTTTTATGGCATTTTCCATCACTCTGGCCAAAACTTCCGGTGATAGGTCCTCACATTCTTTACGGATATTATCTTTAAGGGCTGCAAGAGTCTGAGGCTTGTTGACATAAACGCGCGACTTCAAAAAGCCCCACAAAAAGAAGTCTGGAGCGGTCAAATCAGGCGATCTTGCTGGCCAGTGCAAATCGCCAAAACGGGAGATTAGGCGCCCGGGAAATGCATCCTTCAGCATATCGGTTGTGGCACGTGCAGTGTGTGCCGTTGCACCGTCCTGTTTGAATCACATGTTTTCCAATCCCAATTCATCAAGTTGCGGCAAAAAGAACTCGTTGATCATTGCTCTGGCGCGCACCATTCACAGTAACCGTTTGGCCCGCGACGTCTTCGAAGAAAAAAGGTCCGATGACTCCTCCAGCACACCATACAGTGACTTTGAGCGGGTGTAATGGCTCTTCGTGGGTTACACGCGGATTTTCAGTGCCCCAGAAGCGTAAATTTTGCTTACTTACGTACCCGCTAAGATGGAAATGGGCCTCATCACTCATGATTATTTTTGATTAAAAATCATCTTCCGCTTGGTGGTGATTAAGGATGGCTTGAGCGTATGTTAGACGCGATTGGCGGTCAGCAGCTAACAGCTGATGCACCGTCTGGACTTTGTACGGAAACATCTTCAATTCTTGTACCAAAATTCGCTGTAAAGACCGTCGACTGATACCCATTTGCGTGGCACGTCGTCTGGTCGATGTCGACGGCGCTTCCATGACATCCTCGGCTACAGCAGCAATATTCTCTACAGAACAGCTACTCCGGGGTCTGCCACGCCTGGCAGCATCTCGTGTTGTGCCAGTATTTTCGAGGCGAGCGGCTGAACGTCGCAGTGTTTCACCAGTAGGCGTTGGACGGCGAGGAAATCTGCGACGAAATTCACGTTGTGCCAAAGTCACCGACCGATTATTGGTCAAATAAATAGTCAGTAATATTCCGCGTTCTGGAGCAGTGTAGCGTAACATTGTTTATTAACGTGGATTTCGCATGTGTTTACTACACAAATGCCAAAACAGAACTGACATTAGGGGCCAATCGCAAAATTTATAGCATTTTCTGATAGGAGGATTACTTTAGCGCCACCTGCTATATGTATATTGTGTACATTGTCCAGTGTAAAGCTATTTAGTTCCGTTCAGTGCGTTGAAGCAATTGTGCGAAATAAGATAGAGATAAAAAGAAACATTTACTTTTGCTAGTTAACTATGAAAGGGAAAAGATTCTTACCCCTCAAAACAAAATCTGAAATTATACAAAAGCTCGATAAAGGCTTTACATTAAAATCATTGGCTTATCAATATGGTGTTACCATGTCGACCATATCACATATAAAAAATGGCATAAGAAAGATTTAAAAGCATCGATAGCGTGCAGCATTAAACGGAAGTCTCTGAAGAAGGGTGAGTTTGCTAATATCGAAACTAAGCTATATAAATGGTTCATCACTCAAAGAAGTCGATATATTCCAATATCTGGAAACCTTATTAAAGAAAAAGCTAAAGAACTGCATGCAAAAATTTATGGAAATGGAAGTGGCTTTAACGCAAGTTCGGGCTGACTAAATGAATTCAGGGCTAGATTTGGAATTAGATTGTTGAAAATTTGCGGTGAAAAACTATCTTCTGATCAAGAAGCAGTGCTAGCATTAAAGGCAAAATTTTGGCGACTAAAAAATGATCATTCAGAAATTTTCAGCTTTCGTTGAACTACAGGTGCTCAAAAAGAGCATGGATGACTGCGGACATTTTCGAAGAATGGTTCCACAATTCCTTTGTACCAGAGGTAAATGAAATTATTAAATCATAACATAGGTAAATAATAAATTGAACTAAATAATTTTTTTTTTGTTTTTTAGGTTACCACATTCCTAATACACGAGGGTCTACCAGTCAAAGCAGTTTTGATCGTAGATAATGCACCGTGCCATCCAAAACAAGGGTTATTAAAAACAGAATGTGGTTCAATTTTCGTTTTATATATGCCACCAAATGTAACACCCCTTCTCCAGCCGATGGACCAGAATGTAATAAGGTTAACCAAGTTGCACTATAGAACAAATTTATTAAAATCAGCTATTGATAAAGACGAAATAGCCAACTTTAAAAAAAAAATTACTTTGAAAGATGCTATTTGCCTTTTGACTCAAGCATGGCAAAAAGTCGATGCCGACGTTATTAAAAAATGCTGGTGTCCATTACTTGACTATAAACATCCGATAGGCAATGATGAGTGTATCGAGGATGATGTGCCTCTCAGTGTTTTAAGACAGCAGCAAACAACATTCCGAATTTGAAGATTTACTCAATTTAACTGAAACTGCATTTCCACAGGTAAAAAGCACAATCATTACAGTTACGCATGCACTTAACATGCCATAATTTTTTTATTTCAGTCGAACCTAAGTGTCAACGATCTAAGAATCGATAACAATTGCGCTAATGGTACTGAGGGCGTTATCAATGATGCTAATCAACCTGTTGAGGCATCTGATGAGGATGAGGATGAGGATGAGCATGACGAAATAAACGGCGACAAGTGTACAATAGAGGCAGCTGAAGCCATTAAAATTTTTGACAAAGCAATCCATTGGACCGAACACAATACCAACTCGCTCGAACACATCACTTTTCTTAACAATATCGGGGATATTGCAGTGAAAAAATCACTGGAAGCTAAGAAAAAACAAAGTACTATATTGGACTTCTTTAAATAATATGTTTTTATTATATGAAATAAATACACTCACTGCACAAACTATGTACGTCTACCTTACATACAACAGTATTAAAAAAAATTTATAATCCGCCCACTTCTGTACATGTATAATTTCAATCTTCAAGGGAAAGTCTGGGTTGAGGGGAATAGCCCTTGCACGAATTAGTTCCCTCAACCCCGAGTCTACTGTATATACATTTATCCAATCAAAATCAAATCTAATGCAATCATACATTTTTTCCAATATTTGGCGCAATTTTCATATAAACCTAATATACATATCGCACCCTAAATACAAAAGGGTCACAACTCAAAATGTACTTCTGCTCAAATATGAACGAGACGTTATCAATAAAACGGTCCGCGGATGACATATGGCAAAAATAAATTTTTTTGTTTTTGGTAGGACTGTTATAAGCTTACATGGCAAATTTGAGCGTGATATGTCACATAGTTTGTTTTCTGTGCTACTCTAAACAAGTCAAGCTCGAGTGTGGAAAATTTTGAGTTGTGCCCCTTTTGTATTTAGGGTGCGATATATTCTTTGCTAATAGATGTATATAAACATGCATACATACAATTACGCGCAATTTTCATAAAAAAACCAAAAAGAACAAATCTGTAAACATGCATACAAATCATATGGACATATCAAATGAACAAATCTGTTCTGTACGCAAGCAAATGTAAGCTAATGTAAACTACATTTTTTCACACTTGCGTATCACTCTCTCCCTCTCATTTCTCTCCGGCAGCCATATTAATTAATTTCCTACTGTTAACTTGTGCTGATTTCATTTTCTTACACGTATTTTGTTAGAGCCCAAAATGAGGAACGGGCCGGGACTGCGCCTTCTCTATGAATTTACGTTGAATTGACGGTTAACCAAATACATATTTTTTTCTTCCTCAAGTATAACATTCTTATGGACAGCTTAGGCTCGTGAGGGAAGATGTGATGGGCTCTTTTTATTACTGATCGAGACTTGCTTTGAGAAATATGCGCTTGCGTTAATTAATGAAATAGTTTTTGTTGCATTAAAGAATGTTTCAGAATGCTGTTTCTGCGCCTATGAAGGTATTTTGTTTTTGTAAGTACAGTGACTCTATAAAGAACTCGGACACCCAAGTGATATGGTTTTAAATAAAACAAAAATATATACATATATGTGTACATACATATATTAAAATGCAAATCGAATGCGTTTATGTGTCAAATTTATTTTCGTTCTTCAAAACTACAAAAAACATAGCAAACTTCAACTCATTCGTACAAAAAAGTACAAACATAAAAACGTAGCAAAATACATGGGAAAAAGAACTTGGACATTTATATAAAGTAGAGTTAGGCAAATAATATTTAAGAAAAAATAATATAATTACTATTTAGTCGACATGTTGTCTAATAAATAAATTTCTCAATTCAATTGAGCTTTGTCCACGCGTTTACCCATGTTTATAATTTTATCCAACAGAACACGACTGAAATTTTATTTTAATTTATTATGTTTGGTTCTTTTTTTGCACTGTTCTACCAAGACGAAATTAATTGTAGGATTCCCTGTTTTAAAGTGCCAAACAATCGCATTAATGCCAGATGTCCGACTTCTTTTTTGACACCAATTTTGAGAATGTTGCATGATACATTTTTGTAAACTAAAATTTTGTAAACTACTATGATTTGTAAAGTATTATTACTATTTTTGAAATCCTATTTAAATACCCAATAGCAAAATATAAAAATAAAAATATTTAACTTGCATTTCTTACGAAAATTTAAAATTTGAAACTGCATGCTACATATGGCCGAGGTCTTTATTGAGCCACTGTAAGTAAAATTCCATTAAGTAAATAATGAATAAAGGGCATATATTTTATTAACCTTTATAGATAAATTCAAATATGTACATCTATGCACAGTGGTCACACAATTTACTCGTACACTCACAGTTTATAAACATAATATTTAATAATAATAAAATGTTGATATATCCGTAAATAATAACATATTTATTGAATATTTAAGGAACAAAAACTTTGAATTTCATTTCGGGAATTAGAGAACTTAAGGCAATAACGAAATAAGGCACAATTTAATGCAAAAATGTTGTTCGTACATAGCCATATAAGGAATATTTTATTATTAAATATTTAAAAAATATTTAAAAAATAATGAAAAAACAAGTATTTAGTACTTTGTTGAGCCGCCTTTGGCTTTAATAACTGCTTCCAAACGTCGTTGCATACTTTTTCCCAAAACCTTGGTCTCATTAGCTGCAATTTTCTCCCACTCAACACTTAAAGCTGTCTTTAATGACGCTTTTGATGTTATTTTTTGCTTTCTGATTCTCCTTTCTAAGAGCTCCTAGACATGCTCAATTGGGTTCAGATGCGGTGATTGAGGGGAATATTTAAGCTGCTTACAGTGGTAAATAAGCCATTCTTACACGAGATGAGATGAGTGTTTTGGGTCATTGTCTTGTCGGAACAAGAACCCTCTAGCATTCAGTCCAAGCTTAACGGCATTATCATGCAAATTATTCTTCAAGATGTTTAAATACAGATGTTTGTCCATTTTATCATCAACAGAAACCATTTTTCCTACTGCAGATGAAACTATCCACCCCCAAACCATTGCATTTCCTCCTCCGTACTTGAGGGAAGGAATACGATTTTTTTCATCTGATCCGGAAACATTAAATTTCGACTCATCACTAAATATGACGTTTTCCCAAAAAGAATCTGTCACATTTATATAGCAATTGACGAACTCCAATCTCTTATTTCTGTTAACATCTGAAATGTAGGGCCTGAGGCGTGCCACTCTACTACGATAACAAGCGTTTTTCAGACAATTATGGACTGTTTATGGGCTTACTTTTTTATGCAAAGGCTCTAGAATATTTCGGCATAGTATAGTGGAGGTTATTTCGGGATTTCGCGTGAGAGATGCTATTATGTTGCGTTCCGCACGTGAAGTCAATATTTTTCACCTTCCGGCTTAGTGGTGATTAGCTTCCAATTTACCAGTATTAACGTAATTAGCAATAACACTTTGCACGGTAGAATGCGATTTGCCAATTTTTTGTCGATTTCCCGCAGAGACTTGTTTTCCATTGACAATTTAATAACAATTTTACCCATTTCTAATGGCAAATCCGCACTTCGTATCATTTTGCCACTTTTAATCGAGATATAACGCGCAACTGAAACTGAATCAGCGAGAAAAACAAAAACAACCTATTTTATTTTGTTTTCAGCAATATTAGTAAAACACAAACGATTTTTACTGTTACTTTTGTAGCAATAATATCATGAACTGAAAGTGTACAATAAATGCTTTGCAGCGTTTTGCTACGTCTGCCTGCTTTCCTTGGAGTCCCTCAGTGTGAGTTGAAATAAGGGGAGTTTTGTTTCGGCAATTCATCAGGAATGTAACCCAAAACAATATATGGTCACAGCAAATATTTTGCGGAAAGCTAAAGTTTTTTACGTACTACGCAAGGTGTACGAATAATTTGCGTGACCACTGTATATAATTCAATATTAAGTCAAATCTTTGTTCTCTTGATATATAATATCCTCCAACTCCTAGTTAGAGCATACGACGTTTAATGGTAATGTATGGTAGGTATAAAATTATCTACTTCCATGCGACGTAAATATTCAAATAAAAAATATTTTATTGTATATTAAAATCCTACAAAAATCAAAAGTAGGCAAATCAAAATTTTACCATAGCATCAAATATGATGCATTAGTGCGTACGCATGATGGAAAGAATAAGGATATGGCGCCTATCGTGGTACCTATACTTTGTTCTCATCGAATTTGACAATGAGTTACGTCGTTTTAGCACCAGTATGGCCAGATTACCATTTTCGTAACTTGATTTATGATTTTTTTTGTTATTTAGTCTCGGAGTCTTAGTTCTTTCTTCATGACATTTTTCTAGCCTGTTCTAATTGAAAGTAATGTTTATAATTTTGTAAAATATACATTTTCTAAAATTAGTTAGTGATTTGTTACTCAGTTTTATTTAGCTTTACTTTTTTTCAACATCTGGTCGTATTACCCGCGATTGCAGTTGAGAGAGGGACATTTTATATTCTTCCATAACCTTAAAATTAAATTTACACTTTCAAAATATCAAATTTTATAAGAACCAAAAAGTTTTTATTAACACTAAAATCTTCTCAGAGTGACCTTTTTTAACATTCCTTTGTTTAATAGTAAAGTTTTTTTTCTAACTTATAGTTTCGGTAGCTTTAAATTAAAAATAAGAAACAAACACCAGCTTAAAAATTTTCGTATTTTGATCTATAGAAAAGCACTAAATTTATAGTGAATAGCAAATGATTGGCAACACTGCACAACTTGGCAAAAGTGACGTCACGCACTCTCTGATGGGCGCAATCTTGTTTCTATCATTCTTGGTGCGTACATGAATATATGTATGTATGTGCATACGTTTACCGTACGCTTGCTCAGTGCTTAGGCACAGACAAATCGACGCATTCGCATGTACTTTGTGTCGATCTCTTTTTGTGTATACAAGCAAAGACTTCGTTTCTCGGGTCTCAAACTTGTTACAACAGTTCACCCTTCCTCTTCTTTTCACCCGACGGACCGCATCAATATACCCGTTGGCCAAAAATTCAGTGATCGTGACTCTGTCTTATTACTTACTCAATGTTTAATCCTATGTTCTCTTCACTCACCAGTAAACCAGCTAGGTGTAGATAAAACACATTTATCAATTATCAGTCTCTTAATTCCAAATTCTTCGGGTTCAGATTTAAGCAAATTTCATAATTTTCAGCATTTCGCCTTTTTATCGTTATATATAAATATGTAAGGGAAAATGGGGAGTTGTGAGACACAGGGAGTTGTGAGATATTGTTACCTTTCGACATTATTCATTTGTTTACATTCGATTTTAAGTGTCAACAAATGTTCTCGATGCGATCTCACTTTTCAGCAAGCATTGGTCATATTTACACGCATTCGACGCGTCTCTCCAGTTACTGTTTTGGAATTTCTCGGTAAGTTTTTTTCATCATTTGTTTTGCGATACATTCGATCAGTTGTTGAAGCAAATTGCAAATGTTAATATACATATACAAATTATTAATTGTCCTATTAGCTTTGAATTTACACATTCACTTGGGCATGATCGTTCGATGTGTTTATGACTACGCGGCCATTTATAAAAAAACCGATTTGGGGAGTTGTAAGACACCGTTTTTTTCGACGTTTTATCGCATCTTTCATAAGTACCTCGCAATATTCATGCATTGTTTGTATATATATAATATCATTTTTGCATCATCTGCAAAGGTGCAATGCTGAAAAAATTAAGCAGAAACAACTCCATTCATTGCAATGTATGCGATCGAGCTGTGCACCTAAAGTGTGCCAATTTACGAACTGGTTATTATACATGTTCTCACTGCGAATCATCAGATTGATGGCATTGCATTTTTCATACACTTTTTTATAACAATTGTCTTTTCTTTTTTATTTTTCATCTTAATAAAGAACCAACAACTAAAATAAGTCATTTTTATTGATTTAAACCATGGTGTCTCACAACTCCCCACATTTTTGTATTTTGTATTATATTTTATATTATAATATACAATTTTAATTTTAAGGAAAATTGTAGTTTTGTTAAATAGGCCATACCAATAGCTTCGAGTATTCATTGACTAAAGATTCCATCGTTGACATATGCAGAATATTAAGATTTTGAGTAATACGGGTCCAAAAACAAAACCCGTCTCACAACTCCCCATTCTCCCCTACATACATATGTATGAGCGTGCATATGAAATATTATAAGTTTTAAGGGAGCGTAGAAAAACAAACGCACATTCAAAATAACAAACACTACTCACTGTGACAATATTTTCCTTGCCCCGTAACCATATAAAAAATAATCCATACATATGTACATATACACCGGCACGCAAAGATAACAGCATACATATGTATGTATATGTACGTACATACAGTGCACAACATAAACCTTGATACCTACCATTTCTAAGTGTAATTTTAAGAAATTTCGCACATTATGATAGATTCTGAAAAACTTTATTTTTATATGAATAATACAATTCGTAATCAACAAAAAAAATCAACTTTCTTTGCTGCATCAACAACAGCAAGCAAAAATGTAACTGTAAGTATGAAATTCATACAGCAAAAGTATTGATACGCTCGCACTTTGAAGTAGCCAATGCGCGAAATGACGGTAGTATTGATTTGCGATGCTTCGAAATAATGTTTGTTTCTATTTTCAGTATAAGTGATGAAGTTCATTTCGCTTCTGTGCTTTTGAATAGGCACGAAGTATTGAAAACGACATCCAAGCATACGATTATCAGTTTATGTATGTACAGTGAACCAAAAAGAAACTGGGATACTAATATTTAAAAAAATATTCACAGATTTATAAGAAATAATAATATTGACGGTAACTCCGTTTATTTTTTCTTCACTGTACATACATATATGGAGACATAATAATAAATTAATTTACTTACCCAAGTTAAGAGTTGGAACCGCTCCATTCTTAAGATATTTTGGTCCCACGGCATCCTCCTCAAAATGTTTAATGCATACAAATGAATTATGTATTGGTATTTGCATTGAGGGTGAGATTCGCAAATTCTCCTTCCACAAATTTGATAATTCCCGATTTTTGGGAAATGCAAACGAACGAACGTTTTGTTCACTATTACACTCCCGAACACGACATTTTGAAACTTTAGGCATTTTTTTTTTTATTAATTAGTTATTAATATTTTCAAAATGTTTGCTTCACCGCGCACGTGCACTTACAATTGCCTTTCTTTTCGAATTAAAATTCAAACCAAAGTTCAATTGGTTACAAGCAATCATAAGAGCTTTTCAATATTTGGCGCAATTTTCATATAATTACATATGTACATACAGTAGACTCGCGGTTGAGGGAACCCCGGATTGAGGGAACTACTCGGTTGAGGGGACCACAAAAATTCTTTCATTGAGTACTCTGTAGAGGGAACCTTCAATCTAATAAGTACCGAGTAGAAGGAATCTCAAAATTTGTATGCAATTTCAGTTATTTTACAGTTATGTTAGAATGCGTATATGATTGGTATATACATACCTACAAGGTGGCGCAAAAGTAACCTTGCGATGTTTTTTGGCTGTAATTAAAAAAAAAAAATGAAAAACTTTGATTCTTCTTGTGGATTATTTATATTTGGTCTTTTAATTTTTTTTACATCAAGTCGAGAATATGATGTCATGTAAATGGCCGCCGCCACAGTTGATTGCCTTTTGAGCCCTTTTTATGGCATTTTCCATCACTTTGGCCAAAACTTCCGGCGATAGGTCCTCACATTCTTTACGGATATTATCTTTAAGAGCTGCAAGAGTCTGAGGCTTGTTGACATAAACGCGCGACTTCAAAAAGCCCCACAAAAAGAAGTCTGGAGCGGTCAAATCAGGCGATCTTGCTGGCCAGTGCAAATCGCCAAAACGGGAGATTAGGCGCCCGGGAAATGCATCCTTCAGCATATCGGTTGTGGCACGTGCAGTGTGTGCCGTTGCACCGTCCTGTTTGAATCACATGTTTTCCAATCCCAATTCATCAAGTTGCGGCAAAAAGAACTCGTTGATCATTGCTCTGGCGCGCACCATTCACAGTAACCGTTTGGCCCGCGACGTCTTCGAAGAAAAAAGGTCCGATGACTCCTCCAGCACACCATACAGTGACTTTGAGCGGGTGTAATGGCTCTTCGTGGGTTACACGCGGATTTTCAGTGCCCCAGAAGCGTAAATTTTGCTTACTTACGTACCCGCTAAGATGGAAATGGGCCTCATCACTCATGATTATTTTTGATTAAAAATCATCTTCCGCTTGGTGGTGATTAAGGATGGCTTGAGCGTATGTTAGACGCGATTGGCGGTCAGCAGCTAACAGCTGATGCACCGTCTGGACTTTGTACGGAAACATCTTCAAATCTTGTACCAAAATTCGCTGTAAAGACCGTCGACTGATACCCATTTGCGTGGCACGTCGTCTGGTCGATGTCGACGGCGCTTCCATGACATCCTCGGCTACAGCAGCAATATTCTCTACAGAACGGCTACTCCGGGGTCTGCCACGCCTGGCAGCATCTCGTGTTGTGCCAGTATTTTCGAAGCGAGCGGCTAAACGTCGCAGTGTTTCACCAGTAGGCGTTGGACGGCGAGGAAATCTGCGACGAAATTCACGTTGTGCCAAAGTCACCGACCGATTATTGGTCAAATAAATAGTCAGTAATATTCCGCGTTCTGGAGCAGTGTAGCGTAACATTGTTTATTAACGTGGATTTCGCATGTGTTTACTACACAAATGCCAAAACAGAACTGACATTAGGGGCCAATCGCAAAATTTATAGCATTTTCTGATAGGAGGATTACTTTAGCGCCACCTGCTATATGTATATTGTGTACATTGTCCAGTGTAAAGCTATTTAGTTCGGTTCAGTGCGTTGAAGCAATTGTGCGAAATAAGATAGAGATAAAAAGAAACATTTACTTTTGCTAGTTAACTATGAAAGGAAAAGGTTCTTACCCCTCAAAACAAAATCTGAAATTATACAAAAGCTTGATAAAGGCTTTACATTAAAATCATTGGCTTATCAATATGGTGTTACCATGTCGACCATATCACATATAAAAAATGGCATAAGAAAGATTTAAAAGCATCGATAGCGTGCAGCATTAAACGGAAGTCTCTGAAGAAGGGTGAGTTTGCTAATATCGAAACTAAGCTATATAAATGGTTCATCACTCAAAGAAGTCGATATATTCCAATATCTGGAAACCTTATTAAAGAAAAAGCTAAAGAACTGCATGCAAAAACTTATGGAAATGGAAGTGGCTTTAACGCAAGTTCGGGCTGACTAAATGAATTCAGGGCTAGATTTGGAATTAGATTGTTGAAAATTTGCGGTGAAAAACTATCTTCTGATCAAGAAGCAGTGCTAGCATTAAAGGCAAAATTTTGGCGACTAAAAAATGATCATTCAGAAATTTTCAGCTTTCGTTGAACTACAGGTGCTCAAAAAGAGCATGGATGACTGCGGACATTTTCGAAGAATGGTTCCACAATTCCTTTGTACCAGAGGTAAATGAAATTATTAAATCATAACATAGGTAAATAATAAATTGAACTAAATAATTTTTTTTTTGTTTTTTAGGTTACCACATTCCTAATACACGAGGGTCTACCAGTCAAAGCTGTTTTGATCTTAGATAATGCACCGTGCCATCAAAAACAAGGGTTATTAAAAACAGAATGTGGTTCAATTTTCGTTTTATATATGCCACTAAATGTAACACCCCTTCTCCAGCCGATGGACCAGAATGTAATAAGGTTAACCAAGTTGCACTATAGAACAAATTTATTAAAATCAGCTATTGATAAAGACGAAATAGCCGACTTTAAAAAAAAAATTACTTTGAAAGATGCCATTTGCCTTTTGACTCAAGCATAGCAAAAAGTCGATGAGGACGTTATTAAAAAATGCTGGTGTCCATTACTTGACTATAAACATCCGATAGGCAGTGATGAGTGTATCGAGGATGATGTGCCTCTCAGTGTTTTAAGACAGCAGCAAACAACATTCCGAATTTGAAGATTTACTCAATTTAACTGAAACTGCATTTCCACAGGTAAAAAGCACAATCATTACAGTTACGCATGCACTTAACATGCCATAATTTTTTTATTTCAGTCGAACCTAAGTGTCAACGATCTAAGAATCGATAACAATGGTACTGAGGGCGTTATCAATGATGCTAATCAACCTGTTGAGGCATCTGATGAGGATGAGGATGAGGATGAGCATGACGAAATAAACGGCGGCAAGTGTACAATAGAGGCAGCTGAAGCCATTAAAATTTTTGACAAAGCAATCCATTGGACCGAACACAATACCAACTCGCTCGAACACATCACTTTTCTTAACAATATCGGGGATATTGCAGTGAAAAAATCACTGGAAGCTAAGAAAAAACAAAGTACTATATTGGACTTCTTTAAATAATATGTTTTTATTATATGAAATAAATACACTCACTGCACAAACTATGTACGTCTACCTTACATACAACAGTATTAAAAAAAAATTTATAATCCGCCCACTTCTGTACATGTATAATTTCAATCTTCAAGGGAAAGTCTGGGTTGAGGGGAATAGCCCTTGCACGAATTAGTTCCCTCAACCCCGAGTCTACTGTATATACATTTATCCAATCAAAATCAAATCTAATGCAATCATACATTTTTTCCAATATTTGGCGCAATTTTCATATAAACCTAGTATACATATCGCACCCTAAATACAAAAGGGTCACAACTCAAAATGTACTTCTGCTCAAATATGAACGAGACGTTATCAATAAAACGGTCCGCGGATGACATATGGCAAAAATACATTTTTTGGTTTTTGGTAGGACTGTTATAAGCTTACATGGCAAATTTCAGCGTGATATGTCACATAGTTTGTTTTCTGTGCTACTGTAAACAAGTCAAGCTCGAGTGTGGAAAAT
Organism: Anastrepha ludens; assembly: GCF_028408465.1. Lineage (NCBI taxonomy): Eukaryota > Metazoa > Arthropoda > Insecta > Diptera > Tephritidae > Anastrepha > Anastrepha ludens. The sequence continues at coordinate 68,693,093 of NC_071503.1, read as the reverse complement.
TTTGAGTTGTGCCCCTTTTGTATTTAGGGTGCGATATGTCCTTTGCTAATAGATGTATATAAACATGCATACATACAATTACGCGCAATTTTCATAAAAAAACCAAAAAGAACAAATCTGTAAACATGCATACAAATCATATGGACATATCAAATGAACAAATCTGTTCTGTACGCAAGCAATTGTAAGCTAATGTAAACTACATTTTTTCACACTTGCGTATCACTCTCTCCCTCTCATTTCTCTCCGGCAGCCATATTAATTAATTTCCTACTGTTAACTTGTGCTGATTTCATTTTCTTACACGTATTTTGTTAGAGCCCAAAATGAGGAACGGGCCGGGACTACGCCTTCTCTACGAATTTACGTTGAATTGACGGTTAACCAAATACATATTTTTTTCTTCCTCAAGTATAACATTCTTATGGACAGCTTAGGCTCGTGAGGGAAGATGTGATGGGCTCTTTTTATTACTGATCGAGACTTGCTTTGAGAAATATGCGCTTGCGTTAATTAATGAAATAGTTTTTGTTGCATTAAAGAATGTTTCAGAATGCTGTTTCTGCGCCTATGAAGGTATTTTGTTTTTGTAAGTACAGTGACTCTATAAAGAACTCGGACACCCAAGTGATATGGTTTTAAATAAAACAAAAATATATACATATATGTGTACATATATTAAAATGCAAATCGAATGCGTTTATGTGTCAAATTTATTTTCGTTCTTCAAAACTACAAAAAACATAGCAAACTTCAACTCATTCGTACAAAAAAGTACAAACATAAAAACGTAGCAAAATACATGGGAAAAAGAACTTGGACATTTATATAAAGTAGAGTTAGGCAAATAATATTTAAGAAAAAATAATATAATTACTATTTAGTCGACATGTTGTCTAATAAATAAATTTCTCAATTCAATTGAGCTTTGTCCACGCGTTTACCCATGTTTATAATTTTATCCAACAGAACACGACTGAAATTTTATTTTAATTTATTATGTTTGGTTCTTTTTTTGCACTGTTCTACCAAGACGAAATTAATTGTAGGATTCCCTGTTTTAAAGTGCCAAACAATCGCATTAATGCCAGATGTCCGACTTCTTTTTTGACACCAATTTTGAGAATGTTGCATGATACATTTTTGTAAACTAAAATTTTGTAAACTACTATGATTTGTAAAGTATTATTACTATTTTTGAAATCCTATTTAAATACCCAATAGCAAAATATAAAAATAAAAATATTTAACTTGCATTTCTTACGAAAATTTAAAATTTGAAACTGCATGCTACATATGGCCGAGGTCTTTATTGAGCCACTGTAAGTAAAATTCCATTAAGTAAATAATGAATAAAGGGCATATATTTTATTAACCTTTATAGATAAATTCAAATATGTACATCTATGCACAGTGGTCACACAATTTATTCGTACACTCACAGTTTATAAACATAATATTTAATAATAATAAAATGTTGATATATCCGTAAATAATAACATATTTATTGAATATTTAAGGAACAAAAACTTTGAATTTCATTTCGGGAATTAGAGAACTTAAGGCAATAACGAAATAAGGCACAATTTAATGCAAAAATGTTGTTCGTACATAGCCATATAAGGAATATTTTATTATTAAATATTTAAAAAATATTTAAAAAATAATGAAAAAACAAGTATTTAGTACTTTGTTGAGCCGCCTTTGGCTTTAATAACTGCTTCCAAACGTCGTTGCATACTTTTTCCCAAAACCTTGGTCTCATTAGCTGCAATTTTCTCCCACTCAACACTTAAAGCTGTCTTTAATGACGCTTTTGATGTTATTTTTTGCTTTCTGATTCTCCTTTCTAAGAGCTCCTAGACATGCTCAATTGGGTTCAGATGCGGTGATTGAGGGGAATATTTAAGCTGCTTACAGTGGTAAATAAGCCATTCTTACACGAGATGAGATGAGTGTTTTGGGTCATTGTCTTGTCGGAACAAGAAGCCTCTAGCATTCAGTCCAAGCTTAACGGCATTATCATGCAAATTATTCTTCAAGATGTTTAAATACAGATGTTTGTCCATTTTATCATCAACAGAAACCATTTTTCCTACTGCAGATGAAACTATCCACCCTCAAACCATTGCATTTCCTCCTCCGTACTTGAGGGAAGGAATACGATTTTTTTCATCTGATCCGGAAACATTAAATTTCGACTCATCACTAAATATGACGTTTTCCCAAAAAGAATCTGTCACATTTATATAGCAATTGACGAACTCCAATCTCTTATTTCTGTTAACATCTGAAATGTAGGGCCTGAGGCGTGCCACTCTACTACGATAACAAGCGTTTTTCAGACAATTATGGACTGTTTATGGGCTTACTTTTTTATGCAAAGGCTCTAGAATATTTCGGCATAGTATAGTGGAGGCTATTTCGGGATTTCGCGTGAGAGATGCTATTATCTTGCGTTCCGCACGTGAAGTCAATATTTTTCGCCTTCCGGCTTAGTGGTGGCTGATAACAGCTGATGCACCGTCTGGACTTTGTACGGAAACATCTTCAAATCTTGTACCAAAATTCGCTGTAAAGACCGTCGACTGATACCCATTTGCGTGGCACGTCGTCTGGTCGATGTCGACGGCGCTTCCATGACATCCTCGGCTACAGCAGCAATATTCTCTACAGAACGGCTACTCCGGGGTCTGCCACGCCTGGCAGCATCTCGTGTTGTGACAGTATTTTCGAAGCGAGCGGCTAAACGTCGCAGTGTTTCACCAGTAGGCGTTGGACGGCGAGGAAATCTGCGACGAAATTCACGTTGTGCCAAAGTCACCGACCGATTATTGGTCAAATAAATAGTCAGTAATATTCCGCGTTCTGGAGCAGTGTAGCGTAACATTGTTTATTAACGTGGATTTCGCATGTGTTTACTACACAAATGCCAAAACAGAACTGACATTAGGGGCCAATCGCAAAATTTATAGCATTTTCTGATAGGAGGATTACTTTAGCGCCACCTGCTATATGTATATTGTGTACATTGTCCAGTGTAAAGCTATTTAGTTCGGTTCAGTGCGTTGAAGCAATTGTGCGAAATAAGATAGAGATAAAAAGAAACATTTACTTTTGCTAGTTAACTATGAAAGGAAAAGGTTCTTACCCCTCAAAACAAAATCTGAAATTATACAAAAGCTTGATAAAGGCTTTACATTAAAATCATTGGCTTATCAATATGGTGTTACCATGTCGACCATATCACATATAAAAAATCGCATAAGAAAGATTTAAAAGCATCGATAGCGTGCAGCATTAAACGGAAGTCTCTGAAGAAGGGTGAGTTTGCTAATATCGAAACTAAGCTATATAAATGGTTCATCACTCAAAGAAGTCGATATATTCCAATATCTGGAAACCTTATTAAAGAAAAAGCTAAAGAACTGCATGCAAAAATTTATGGAAATGGAAGTGGCTTTAACGCAAGTTCGGGCTGACTAAATGAATTCAGGGCTAGATTTGGAATTAGATTGTTGAAAATTTGCGGTGAAAAACTATCTTCTGATCAAGAAGCAGTGCTAGCATTAAAGGCAAAATTTTGGCGACTAAAAAATGATCATTCAGAAATTTTCAGCTTTCGTTGAACTACAGGTGCTCAAAAAGAGCATGGATGACTGCGGACATTTTCGAAGAATGGTTCCACAATTCCTTTGTACCAGAGGTAAATGAAATTATTAAATCATAACATAGGTAAATAATAAATTGAACTAAATAATTTTTTTTTTTGTTTTTTAGGTTACCACATTCCTAATACACGAGGGTCTACCAGTCAAAGCTGTTTTGATCTTAGATAATGCACCGTGCCATCCAAAACAAGGGTTATTAAAAACAGAATGTGGTTCAATTTTCGTTTTATATATGCCACTAAATGTAACTCCCCTTCTCCAGCCGATGGACCAGAATGTAATAAGGTTAACCAAGTTGCACTATAGAACAAATTTATTAAAATCAGCTATTGATAAAGACGAAATAGCCGACTTTAAAAAAAAAATTACTTTGAAAGATGCCATTTGCCTTTTGACTCAAGCATAGCAAAAAGTCGATGAGGACGTTATTAAAAAATGCTGGTGTCCATTACTTGACTATAAACATCCGATAGGCAATGATGAGTGTATCGAGGATGATGTGCCTTTCAGTGTTTTAAGACAGCAGCAAACAACATTCCGAATTTGAAGATTTACTCAATTTAACTGAAACTGCATTTCCACAGGTAAAAAGCACAATCATTACAGTTACGCATGCACTTAACATGCCATAATTTTTTTATTTCAGTCGAACCTAAGTGTCAACGATCTAAGAATCGATAACAATGGTACTGAGGGCGTTATCAATGATGCTAATCAACCTGTTGAGGCATCTGATGAGGATGAGGATGAGGATGAGGATGAGCATGACGAAATAAACGGCGGCAAGTGTACAATAGAGGCAGCTGAAGCCATTAAAATTTTTGACAAAGCAATCCATTGGACCGAACACAATACCAACTCGCTCGAACACATCACTTTTCTTAACAATATCGGGGATATTGCAGTGAAAAAATCACTGGAAGCTAAGAAAAAACAAAGTACTATATTGGACTTCTTTAAATAATATGTTTTTATTATATGAAATAAATACACTCACTGCACAAACTATGTACGTCTACCTTACATACAACAGTATTAAAAAAAAATTTATAATCCGCCCACTTCTGTACATGTATAATTTCAATCTTCAAGGGAAAGTCTGGGTTGAGGGGAATAGCCCTTGCACGAATTAGTTCCCTCAACCCCGAGTCTACTGTATATACATTTATCCAATCAAAATCAAATCTAATGCAATCATACATTTTTTCCAATATTTGGCGCAATTTTCATATAAACCTAGTATACATATCGCACCCTAAATACAAAAGGGTCACAACTCAAAATGTACTTCTGCTCAAATATGAACGAGACGTTATCAATAAAACGGTCCGCGGATGACATATGGCAAAAATACATTTTTTGGTTTTTGGTAGGACTGTTATAAGCTTACATGGCAAATTTCAGCGTGATATGTCACATAGTTTGTTTTCTGTGCTACTGTAAACAAGTCAAGCTCGAGTGTGGAAAATTTTGAGTTGTGCCCCTTTTGTATTTAGGGTGCGATATGTCCTTTGCTAATAGATGTATATAAACATGCATACATACAATTACGCGCAATTTTCATAAAAAAACCAAAAAGAACAAATCTGTAAACATGCATACAAATCATATGGACATATCAAATGAACAAATCTGTTCTGTACGCAAGCAATTGTAAGCTAATGTAAACTACATTTTTTCACACTTGCGTATCACTCTCTCCCTCTCATTTCTCTCCGGCAGCCATATTAATTAATTTCCTACTGTTAACTTGTGCTGATTTCATTTTCTTACACGTATTTTGTTAGAGCCCAAAATGAGGAACGGGCCGGGACTACGCCTTCTCTACGAATTTACGTTGAATTGACGGTTAACCAAATACATATTTTTTTCTTCCTCAAGTATAACATTCTTATGGACAGCTTAGGCTCGTGAGGGAAGATGTGATGGGCTCTTTTTATTACTGATCGAGACTTGCTTTGAGAAATATGCGCTTGCGTTAATTAATGAAATAGTTTTTGTTGCATTAAAGAATGTTTCAGAATGCTGTTTCTGCGCCTATGAAGGTATTTTGTTTTTGTAAGTACAGTGACTCTATAAAGAACTCGGACACCCAAGTGATATGGTTTTAAATAAAACAAAAATATATACATATATGTGTACATATATTAAAATGCAAATCGAATGCGTTTATGTGTCAAATTTATTTTCGTTCTTCAAAACTACAAAAAACATAGCAAACTTCAACTCATTCGTACAAAAAAGTACAAACATAAAAACGTAGCAAAATACATGGGAAAAAGAACTTGGACATTTATATAAAGTAGAGTTAGGCAAATAATATTTAAGAAAAAATAATATAATTACTATTTAGTCGACATGTTGTCTAATAAATAAATTTCTCAATTCAATTGAGCTTTGTCCACGCGTTTACCCATGTTTATAATTTTATCCAACAGAACACGACTGAAATTTTATTTTAATTTATTATGTTTGGTTCTTTTTTTGCACTGTTCTACCAAGACGAAATTAATTGTAGGATTCCCTGTTTTAAAGTGCCAAACAATCGCATTAATGCCAGATGTCCGACTTCTTTTTTGACACCAATTTTGAGAATGTTGCATGATACATTTTTGTAAACTAAAATTTTGTAAACTACTATGATTTGTAAAGTATTATTACTATTTTTGAAATCCTATTTAAATACCCAATAGCAAAATATAAAAATAAAAATATTTAACTTGCATTTCTTACGAAAATTTAAAATTTGAAACTGCATGCTACATATGGCCGAGGTCTTTATTGAGCCACTGTAAGTAAAATTCCATTAAGTAAATAATGAATAAAGGGCATATATTTTATTAACCTTTATAGATAAATTCAAATATGTACATCTATGCACAGTGGTCACACAATTTATTCGTACACTCACAGTTTATAAACATAATATTTAATAATAATAAAATGTTGATATATCCGTAAATAATAACATATTTATTGAATATTTAAGGAACAAAAACTTTGAATTTCATTTCGGGAATTAGAGAACTTAAGGCAATAACGAAATAAGGCACAATTTAATGCAAAAATGTTGTTCGTACATAGCCATATAAGGAATATTTTATTATTAAATATTTAAAAAATATTTAAAAAATAATGAAAAAACAAGTATTTAGTACTTTGTTGAGCCGCCTTTGGCTTTAATAACTGCTTCCAAACGTCGTTGCATACTTTTTCCCAAAACCTTGGTCTCATTAGCTGCAATTTTCTCCCACTCAACACTTAAAGCTGTCTTTAATGACGCTTTTGATGTTATTTTTTGCTTTCTGATTCTCCTTTCTAAGAGCTCCTAGACATGCTCAATTGGGTTCAGATGCGGTGATTGAGGGGAATATTTAAGCTGCTTACAGTGGTAAATAAGCCATTCTTACACGAGATGAGATGAGTGTTTTGGGTCATTGTCTTGTCGGAACAAGAAGCCTCTAGCATTCAGTCCAAGCTTAACGGCATTATCATGCAAATTATTCTTCAAGATGTTTAAATACAGATGTTTGTCCATTTTATCATCAACAGAAACCATTTTTCCTACTGCAGATGAAACTATCCACCCTCAAACCATTGCATTTCCTCCTCCGTACTTGAGGGAAGGAATACGATTTTTTTCATCTGATCCGGAAACATTAAATTTCGACTCATCACTAAATATGACGTTTTCCCAAAAAGAATCTGTCACATTTATATAGCAATTGACGAACTCCAATCTCTTATTTCTGTTAACATCTGAAATGTAGGGCCTGAGGCGTGCCACTCTACTACGATAACAAGCGTTTTTCAGACAATTATGGACTGTTTATGGGCTTACTTTTTTATGCAAAGGCTCTAGAATATTTCGGCATAGTATAGTGGAGGCTATTTCGGGATTTCGCGTGAGAGATGCTATTATCTTGCGTTCCGCACGTGAAGTCAATATTTTTCGCCTTCCGGCTTAGTGGTGGCTGATAACAGCTGATGCACCGTCTGGACTTTGTACGGAAACATCTTCAAATCTTGTACCAAAATTCGCTGTAAAGACCGTCGACTGATACCCATTTGCGTGGCACGTCGTCTGGTCGATGTCGACGGCGCTTCCATGACATCCTCGGCTACAGCAGCAATATTCTCTACAGAACGGCTACTCCGGGGTCTGCCACGCCTGGCAGCATCTCGTGTTGTGACAGTATTTTCGAAGCGAGCGGCTAAACGTCGCAGTGTTTCACCAGTAGGCGTTGGACGGCGAGGAAATCTGCGACGAAATTCACGTTGTGCCAAAGTCACCGACCGATTATTGGTCAAATAAATAGTCAGTAATATTCCGCGTTCTGGAGCAGTGTAGCGTAACATTGTTTATTAACGTGGATTTCGCATGTGTTTACTACACAAATGCCAAAACAGAACTGACATTAGGGGCCAATCGCAAAATTTATAGCATTTTCTGATAGGAGGATTACTTTAGCGCCACCTGCTATATGTATATTGTGTACATTGTCCAGTGTAAAGCTATTTAGTTCGGTTCAGTGCGTTGAAGCAATTGTGCGAAATAAGATAGAGATAAAAAGAAACATTTACTTTTGCTAGTTAACTATGAAAGGAAAAGGTTCTTACCCCTCAAAACAAAATCTGAAATTATACAAAAGCTTGATAAAGGCTTTACATTAAAATCATTGGCTTATCAATATGGTGTTACCATGTCGACCATATCACATATAAAAAATCGCATAAGAAAGATTTAAAAGCATCGATAGCGTGCAGCATTAAACGGAAGTCTCTGAAGAAGGGTGAGTTTGCTAATATCGAAACTAAGCTATATAAATGGTTCATCACTCAAAGAAGTCGATATATTCCAATATCTGGAAACCTTATTAAAGAAAAAGCTAAAGAACTGCATGCAAAAATTTATGGAAATGGAAGTGGCTTTAACGCAAGTTCGGGCTGACTAAATGAATTCAGGGCTAGATTTGGAATTAGATTGTTGAAAATTTGCGGTGAAAAACTATCTTCTGATCAAGAAGCAGTGCTAGCATTAAAGGCAAAATTTTGGCGACTAAAAAATGATCATTCAGAAATTTTCAGCTTTCGTTGAACTACAGGTGCTCAAAAAGAGCATGGATGACTGCGGACATTTTCGAAGAATGGTTCCACAATTCCTTTGTACCAGAGGTAAATGAAATTATTAAATCATAACATAGGTAAATAATAAATTGAACTAAATAATTTTTTTTTTTGTTTTTTAGGTTACCACATTCCTAATACACGAGGGTCTACCAGTCAAAGCTGTTTTGATCTTAGATAATGCACCGTGCCATCCAAAACAAGGGTTATTAAAAACAGAATGTGGTTCAATTTTCGTTTTATATATGCCACTAAATGTAACTCCCCTTCTCCAGCCGATGGACCAGAATGTAATAAGGTTAACCAAGTTGCACTATAGAACAAATTTATTAAAATCAGCTATTGATAAAGACGAAATAGCCGACTTTAAAAAAAAAATTACTTTGAAAGATGCCATTTGCCTTTTGACTCAAGCATAGCAAAAAGTCGATGAGGACGTTATTAAAAAATGCTGGTGTCCATTACTTGACTATAAACATCCGATAGGCAATGATGAGTGTATCGAGGATGATGTGCCTTTCAGTGTTTTAAGACAGCAGCAAACAACATTCCGAATTTGAAGATTTACTCAATTTAACTGAAACTGCATTTCCACAGGTAAAAAGCACAATCATTACAGTTACGCATGCACTTAACATGCCATAATTTTTTTATTTCAGTCGAACCTAAGTGTCAACGATCTAAGAATCGATAACAATGGTACTGAGGGCGTTATCAATGATGCTAATCAACCTGTTGAGGCATCTGATGAGGATGAGGATGAGGATGAGGATGAGCATGACGAAATAAACGGCGGCAAGTGTACAATAGAGGCAGCTGAAGCCATTAAAATTTTTGACAAAGCAATCCATTGGACCGAACACAATACCAACTCGCTCGAACACATCACTTTTCTTAACAATATCGGGGATATTGCAGTGAAAAAATCACTGGAAGCTAAGAAAAAACAAAGTACTATATTGGACTTCTTTAAATAATATGTTTTTATTATATGAAATAAATACACTCACTGCACAAACTATGTACGTCTACCTTACATACAACAGTATTAAAAAAAAATTTATAATCCGCCCACTTCTGTACATGTATAATTTCAATCTTCAAGGGAAAGTCTGGGTTGAGGGGAATAGCCCTTGCACGAATTAGTTCCCTCAACCCCGAGTCTACTGTATATACATTTATCCAATCAAAATCAAATCTAATGCAATCATACATTTTTTCCAATATTTGGCGCAATTTTCATATAAACCTAATATACATATCGCACCCTAAATACAAAAGGGTCACAACTCAAAATGTACTTCTGCTCAAATATGAACGAGACGTTATCAATAAAACGGTCCGCGGATGACATATGGCAAAAATAAATTTTTTGGTTTTTGGTAGGACTGTTATAAGCTTACATGGCAAATTTCAGCGTGATATGTCACATAGTTTGTTTTCTGTGCTACTCTAAACAAGTCAAGCTCGAGTGTGGAAAATTTTGAGTTGTGCCCCTTTTGTATTTAGGGTGCGATATGTCCTTTGCTAATAGATGTATATAAACATGCATACATACAATTACGCGCAATTTTCATAAAAAAACCAAAAAGAACAAATCTGTAAACATGCATACAAATCATATGGACATATCAAATGAACAAATCTGTTCTGTACGCAAGCAAATGTAAGCTAATGTAAACTACATTTTTTCACACTTGCGTATCACTATCTCCCTCTCATTTCTCTCCGGCAGCCATATTAATTAATTTCCTACTGTTAACTTGTGCTGATTTCATTTTCTTACACGTATTTTGTTAGAGCCCAAAATGAGGAACGGGCCGGGACTGCGCCTTCTCTATGAATTTACGTTGAATTTACGGTTAACCAAATACATATTTTTTTCTTCCTCAAGTATAACATTCTTATGGACAGCTTAGGCTCGTGAGGGAAGATGTGATGGGCTCTTTTTATTACTGATCGAGACTTGCTTTGAGAAATATGCGCTTACGTTAATTAATGAAATAGTTTTTGTTGTATTAAAGAATGTTTCAGAATGCTGTTTCTGCGCCTATGAAGGTATTTTGTTTTTGTAAGTACAGTGACTCTATAAAGAACTCGGACACCCAAGTGATATGGTTTTAAATACAACAAAAATATAAACATATATGTGTACATATATTAAAATGCAAATCCAATGCGTTTATGTGTCAAATTTATTTTCGTTCTTCAAAACTACAAAAAACATAGCAAACTTCAACTCATTCGTACAAAAAAGTACAAACATAAAAACGTAGCAAAATACATGGGAAAAAGAACTTGGACATTTATATAAAGTAGAGTTAGGCAAATAATATTTAAGAAAAAATAATATAATTACTATTTAGTCGACATGTTGTCTAATAAATAAATTTCTCAATTCAATTGAGCTTTGTCCACGCGTTTACCCATGTTTATAATTTTATCCAACAGAACACGACTGAAATTTTATTTTAATTTATTATGTTTGGTTCTTTTTTTGCACTGTTCTACCAAGACAAAATTAATTGTAGGATTCCCTGTTTTAAAGTGCCAAACAATCGCATTAATGCCAGATGTCCGACTTCTTTTTTGACACCAATTTTGAGAATGTTGCATGATACATTTTTGTAAACTAAAATTTTGTAAACTACTATGATTTGTAAAGTATTATTACTATTTTTGAAATCCTATTTAAATACCCAATAGCAAAATATAAAAATAAAAATATTTAACTTGCATTTCTTACGAAAATTTAAAATTTGAAACTGCATGCTACATATGGCCGAGGTCTTTATTGAGCCACTGTAAGTAAAATTCCATTAAGTAAATAATGAATAAAGGGCATATATTTTATTAACCTTTATAGATAAATTCAAATATGTACATCTATGCACAGTGGTCACACAATTTATTCGTACAGTCACAGTTTATAAACATAATATTTAATAATAATAAAATGTTGATATATCCGTAAATAATAACATATTTATTGAATATTTAAGGAACAAAAACTTTGAATTTCATTTCGGGAATTAGAGAACTTAAGGCAATAACGAAATAAGGCACAATTTAATGCAAAAATGTTGTTCGTACATAGCCATATAAGGAATATTTTATTATTAAATATTTAAAAAATATTTAAAAAATAATGAAAAAACAAGTATTTAGTACTTTGTTGAGCCGCCTTTGGCTTTAATAACTGCTTCCAAACGTCGTTGCATACTTTTTCCCAAAACCTTGGTCTCATTAGCTGCAATTTTCTCCCACTCAACACTTAAAGCTGTCTTTAATGACGCTTTTGATGTTATTTTTTGCTTTCTGATTCTCCTTTCTAAGAGCTCCTAGACATGCTCAATTGGGTTCAGATGCGGTGATTGAGGGGAATATTTAAGCTGCTTACAGTGGTAAATAAGCCATTCTTACACGAGATGAGATGAGTGTTTTGGGTCATTGTCTTGTCGGAACAAGAACCCTCTAGCATTCAGTCCAAGCTTAACGGCATTATCATGCAAATTATTCTTCAAGATGTTTAAATACAGATGTTTGTCCATTTTATCATCAACAGAAACCATTTTTCCTACTGCAGATGAAACTATCCACCCCCAAACCATTGCATTTCCTCCTCCGTACTTGAGGGAAGGAATACGATTTTTTTCATCTGATCCGGAAACATTAAATTTCGACTCATCACTAAATATGACGTTTTCCCAAAAAGAATCTGTCACATTTATATAGCAATTGACGAACTCCAATCTCTTATTTCTGTTAACATCTGAAATGTAGGGCCTGAGGCGTGCCACTCTACTACGATAACAAGCGTTTTTCAGACAATTATGGACTGTTTATGGGCTTACTTTTTTATGCAAAGGCTCTAGAATATTTCGGCATAGTATAGTGGAGGTTATTTCGGGATTTCGCGTGAGAGATGCTATTATGTTGCGTTCCGCACGTGAAGTCAATATTTTTCGCCTTCCGGCTTAGTGGTGATTAGCTTCCAATTTACCAGTATTAACGTAATTAGCAATAACACTTTGCACGGTAGAATGCGATTTGCCAATTTTTTGTCGATTTCCCGCAGAGACTTGTTTTCCATTGACAATTTAATAACAATTTTACCCATTTCTAATGGCAAATCCGCACTTCGTCTCATTTTGCCACTTTCAATCGAGATATAACGCGCAACTGAAACTGAATCAGCGAGAAAAACAAAAACAACCTATTTTATTTTGTTTTCAGCAATATTAGTAAAACACAAACGATTTTTACTGTTACTTTTGTAGCAATAATATAATGAACTGAAAGTGTACAATAAATGCTTTGCAGCGTTTTGCTACGTCTGCCTGCTTTCCTTGGAGTCCCTCAGTGTGAGTTGAAATAAGGGGAGTTTTGTTTCGGCAATTCATCAGGAATGTAACCCAAAACAATATATTGTCACAGCAAATATTTTGCGGAAAGCTAAAGTTTTTTACGTACTACGCAAGGTGTACGAATAATTTGCGTGACCACTGTATATAATTCAATATTAAGTCAAATCTTTGTTCTCTTGATATATAATATCCTCCAACTCCTAGTTAGAGCATACAACGTTTAATGGTAATGTATGGTAGGTATAAAATTATCTACTTCCATGCGACATAAATATTCAAATAAAAAATATTTTATTGTATATTAAAATCCTACAAAAATCAAAAGTAGGCAAATCAAAATTTTACCATAGCATCAAATATGATGCATTAGTGCGTACGCATGATGGAAAGAATAAGGATATGGCGCCTATCGTGGTACCTATACTTTGTTCTCATCGAATTTGACAATGAGTTACGTCGTTTTAGCACCAGTATGGCCAGATTACCATTTTCGTAACTTGATTTATGATTTTTTTTGTTATTTAGTCTCGGAGTCTTAGTTCTTTCTTCATGACATTTTTCTAGCCTGTTCTAATTGAAAGTAATGTTTATAATTTTGTAAAATATACATTTTCTAAAATTAGTTAGTGATTTGTTACTCAGTTTTATTTAGCTTTACTTTTTTTCAACATCTGGTCGTATTACCCGCGATTGCAGTTGAGAGAGGGACATTTTATATTCTTCCATAACCTTAAAATTAAATTTACACTTTCAAAATATCAAATTTTATAAGAACCAAAAAGTTTTTATTAACACTAAAATCTTCTCAGAGTGACCTTTTTTAACATTCCTTTGTTTAATAGTAAAGTTTTTTTTCTAACTTATAGTTTCGGTAGCTTTAAATTAAAAATAAGAAACAAACACCAGCTTAAAAATTTTCGTATTTTGATCTATAGAAAAGCACTAAATTTATAGTGAATAGCAAATGATTGGCAACACTGCACAACTTGGCAAAAGTGACGTCACGCACTCTCTGATGGGCGCAATCTTGTTTCTATCATTCTTGGTGCGTACATGAATATATGTATGTATGTGCATACGTTCGCCGTACGCTTGCTCAGTGCTTAGGCACAGACAAATCGACGCATTCGCATGTACTTTGTGTCGATCTCTTTTTGTGTATACAAGCAAAGACTTCGTTTCTCGGGTCTCAAACTTGTTACAACAGTTCACCCTTCCTCTTCTTTTCACCCGACGGACCGCATCAATATACCCGTTGGCCAAAAATTCAGTGATCGTGACTCTGTCTTATTACTTACTCAATGTTTAATCCTATGTTCTCTTCACTCACCAGTAAACCAGCTAGGTGTAGATAAAACACATTTATCAATTATCAGTCTCTTAATTCCAAATTCTTCGGGTTCAGATTTAAGCAAATTTCATAATTTTCAGCATTTCGCCTTTTTATCGTTATATATAAATATGTACATATGTATGAGCGTGCATATGAAATATTATAAGTTTTAAGGGAGCGTAGAAAAACAAACGCACATACAAAATAACAAACACTACTCACTGTGACAATATTTTCCTTGTCCCGTAACCATATAAAAAATAATCCATACATACATATGTACATATACACCGGCACGCAAAGATAACAGCATACATATGTACATATGTATATGTACGTACATACAGTGCACAACATAAACCTTGATACCTACCATTTCTAAGTATAATTTTAAGAAATTTCGCACATTATGATAGATTCTGAAAAACTTTATTTTTATATGAATAACACAATTCGTAATCAACAAAAAAAATCAACTTTCTTTGCTGCATCAACAACAGCAAGCAAAAATGTAACTGTAAGTATGAAACCCATACTTGAAATGACGGTAGTATTGATTTGCGATGCTTCGAAATAATGTTTGTTTCTATTTTCAGTATAAGTGATGAAGTTCATTTCGCTTCTGTGCTTTTGAATAGGCACGAAGTATTGAAAACGACATCCAAGCATACGATTATCAGTTTATGTATGTACAGTGAACCAAAAAGAAACTGGGATACTAATATTTAAAAAAATATTCACAGATTTATAAGAAATAATAATATTGACGGTAACTCCGTTTATTTTTTCTTCACTGTACATACATATATGGAGACATAATAATAAATTAATTTACTTACCCAAGTTAAGAGTTGGAACCGCTCCATTCTTAAGATATTTTGGTCCCACGGCATCCTCCTCAAAATGTTTAATGCATACAAATGAATTATGTATTGGTATTTGCATTGAGGGTGAGATTCGCAAATTCTCCTTCCACAAATTTGATAATTCCCGATTTTTGGGAAATGCAAACGAACGAACGTTTTGTTCACTATTACTCTCCCGAACACGACATTTTGAAACTTTAGGCATTTTTTTTTTTATTAATTAGTTATTAATATTTTCAAAATGTTTGCTTCACCGCGCACGTGCACTTACAATTGCCTTTCTTTTCGAATTAAAATTCAAACCAAAGTTCAATGGGTTACAAGCAATCATAAGAGCTTTTCAATATTTGGCGCAATTTTCATATACATATGTACATACAGTAGACTCGCGGTTGAGGGAACCCCGGATTGAGGGAACTACTCGGTTGAGGGGACCACAAAAATTCTTTCATTGAGTACTCTGTAGAGGGAACCTTCAATCTAATAAGTACCGAGTAGAAGGAATCTCAAAATTTGTATGCAATTTCAGTTATTTTACAGTTATGTTAGAATGCGTATATGATTGGTATATACATACCTACAAGGTGGCGCAAAAGTAACCTTGCGATGTTTTTTGGCTGTAATTAAAAAAAAAAATGAAAAACTTTGATTCTTCTTGTGGATTATTTATATTTGGTCTTTTAATTTTCTTTACATCAAGTCGAGAATATGATGTCATGTAAATAGCCGCCGCCACAGTTCATTGCCTTTTGAGCCCTTTTTATGGCATTTTCCATCACTTTGGCCAAAACTTCCGGCGATAGGTCCTCACATTCTTTACGGATATTGTCTTTAAGAGCTGCAAGAGTCTGAGGCTTGTTGACATAAACCCGCGACTTCAAAAAGCCCCACAAAAAGAAGTCTGGCGGTCTTGCTGGCCAGTGCAAATCGCCAAAACGGGAGATTAGGCGCCCGGGAAATGCATCCTTCCCGTTGCACCGTCCTGTTTGAATCACATGTTTTCCAATCCCAATTCATCAAGTTGCGGCAAAAAGAACTCGTTGATCATTGCTCTGGCGCGCACCATTCCCAGTAACCGTTTGGCCCGCGACGTCTTCGAAGGAAAAAGGTCCGATGACTCCTCCAGCACACCATACAGCACACCATACAGTGACTTTGAGCGGGTGTAATGGCTCTTCGTGGGTTACACGCGGATTTTCAGTGCCCCAGAAGCGTAAATTTTGCTTACTTACGTACCCGCTAAGATGGAAATGGGCCTCATCACTCATGATTATTTTTGATTAAAAATCATCTTCCGCTTGGTGGTGATTAAGGATGGCTTGAGCGTATGTTAGACGCGATTGGCGGTCTGCAGCTAACAGCTGATGCACCGTCTGGACTTTGTACGGAAACATCTTCAAATCTTGTACCAAAATTCGCTGTAAAGACCGTCGACTGATAGCCATTTGGTCTGGTCGATGTCGACGGCGCTTCCATGACATCCTCGGCTACAGCAGCAATATTCTCTACAGAACGGCTACTCCGGGGTCTGCCACGCCTGGCAGCATCTCGTGTTGTGCCAGTATTTTCGAGGCGAGCGGCTAAACGTCGCAGTGTTTCACCAGTAAGCGTTGGACGGCGAGGAAATCTGCGACGAAATTCACGTTGTGCCAAAGTCACCGACCGATTATTGGTCAAATAAATAGTCAGTAATATTCCGCGTTCTGGAGCAGTGTAGCGTAACATTGTGTATTAACGTGGATTTCGCATGTGTTTACTACACAAATGCCAAAACAGAACTGACATTAGGGGCCAATCGCAAAATGTATAGCATTTTCTGATAGGAGGATTACTTTAGCGCCACCTGCTATATGTATATTGTGTACATTGTCCAGTGTAAAGCTATTTAGTTCGGTTCAGTGCGTTGAAGCAATTGTGCGAAATAAGATAGAGATAAAAAGAAACATTTACTTTTGCTAGTTAACTATGAAAGGAAAAGGTTTTTACCCCTCAAAACAAAATCTGAAATTATACAAAAGCTCGATAAAGGCTTTATATTAAAATCATTGGCTTATCAATATGGTGTTACCAAATCGACCATATCACATATAAAAAATGGCAAAAGAAAGATTTAAAAGCATCGACAGCGTGCAGCATTAAACGGAAGTCTCTGAAGAAGGGTGAGTTTGCTAATATCGAAACTAAGCTATATAAATGGTTCATCACTCAAAGAAGTCGATATATTCCAATATCTGGAAACCTTATTAAAGAAAAAGCTAAAGAACTGCATGCAAAAATTTATGGAAATGGAAGTGGCTTTAACGCAAGTTCGGGCTGACTAAATGAATTCAGGGCTAGATTTGGAATTAGATTGTTGAAAATTTGCGGTGAAAAACTATCTTCTGATCAAGAAGCAGTGCTAGCATTAAAGGCAAAATTTTGGCGACTAAAAAATGATCATTCAGAAATTTTCAGCTTTCGTTGAACTACAGGTGCTCAAAAAGAGCATGGATGACTGCGGACATTTTCGAGGAATGGTTCCACAATTCCTTTGTACCAGAGGTAAATGAAATTATTAAATCATAACATAGGTAAATAATAAATTGAACTAAATAATTTTTTTTTTGTTTTTTAGGTTACCACATTCCTAATACACGAGGGTCTACCAGTCAAAGCTGTTTTGATCTTAGATAATGCACCGTGCCATCCAAAACAAGGGTTATTAAAAACAGAATGTGGTTCAATTTTCGTTTTATATATGCCACCAAATGTAACACCTCTTCTCCAGCCGATGGACCAGAATGTAATAAGGTTAACCAAGTTGCACTATAGAACAAATTTATTAAAATCAGCTATTGATAAAGACGAAATAGCCGACTTTAAAAAAAAAATTACTTTGAAAGATGCCATTTGCCTTTTGACTCAAGCATGGCAAAAAGTCGATGCCGACGTTATTAAAAAATGCTGGTGTCCATTACTTGACTATAAACATCCGATAGGCAATGATGAGTGTATCGAGGATGATGTGCCTCTCAGTGTTTTAAGACAGCAGCAAACAACATTCCGAATTTGAAGATTTACTCAATTTAACTGAAACTGCATTTCCACAGGTAAAAAACACAATCATTACAGTTACGCATGCACTTAACATGCCATAATTTTTTTATTTCAGTCGAACCTAAGTGTCAACGATCTAAGAATCGATAACAATTGCGCTAATGGTACTGCGGGCGTTATCAATGATGCTAATCAACCTGTTGAGGCATCTGATGAGGATGAGGATGAGGATGAGCATGACGAAATAAACGGCGACAAGTGTACAATAGAGGCAGCTGAAGCCATTAAAATTTTTGACAAAGCAATCCATTGGACCGAACACAATACCAACTCGCTCGAACACATCACTTTTCTTAACAATATCGGGGATATTGCAGTGAAAAAATCACTGGAAGCTAAGAAAAAACAAAGTACTATATTGGACTTCTTTAAATAATATGTTTTTATTATATGAAATAAATACACTCACTGCACAAACTATGTACGTCTACCTTACATACAACAGTATTAAAAAAAAAATTATAATCCGCCCACTTCTGTACATGTATAATTTCAATCTTCAAGGGAAAGTCTGGGTTGAGGGGAATAGCCCTTGCACGAATTAGTTCCCTCAACCCCGAGTCTACTGTATATACATTTATCCAATCAAAATCAAATCTAATGCAATCATACATTTTTTCCAATATTTGGCGCAATTTTCATATAAACCTAGTATACATATCGCACCCTAAATACAAAAGGGTCACAACTCAAAATGTACTTCTGCTCAAATATGAACGAGACGTTATCAATAAAACGGTCCGCGGATGACATATGGCAAAAATACATTTTTTGGTTTTTGGTAGGACTGTTATAAGCTTACATGGCAAATTTCAGCGTGATATGTCACATAGTTTGTTTTCTGTGCTACTGTAAACAAGTCAAGCTCGAGTGTGGAAAATTTTGAGTTGTGCCCCTTTTGTATTTAGGGTGCGATATGTCCTTTGCTAATAGATGTATATAAACATGCATACATACAATTACGCGCAATTTTCATAAAAAAAACCAAAAAGAACAAATCTGTAAACATGCATACAAATCATATGGACATATCAAATGAACAAATCTGTTCTGTACGCAAGCAATTGTAAGCTAATGTAAACTACATTTTTTCACACTTGCGTATCACTCTCTCCCTCTCATTTCTCTCCGGCAGCCATATTAATTAATTTCCTACTGTTAACTTGTGCTGATTTCATTTTCTTACACGTATTTTGTTAGAGCCCAAAATGAGGAACGGGCCGGGACTGCGCCTTCTCTATGAATTTACGTTGAATTGACGGTTAACCAAATACATATTTTTTTCTTCCTCAAGTATAACATTCTTATGGACAGCTTAGGCTCGTGAGGGAAGATGTGATGGGCTCTTTTTATTACTGATCGAGACTTGCTTTGAGAAATATGCGCTTGCGTTAATTAATGAAATAGTTTTTGTTGCATTAAAGAATGTTTCAGAATGCTGTTTCTGCGCCTATGAAGGTATTTTGTTTTTGTAAGTACAGTGACTCTATAAAGAACTCGGACACCCAAGTGATATGGTTTTAAATAAAACAAAAATATATACATATATGTGTACATACATATATTAAAATGCAAATCGAATGCGTTTATGTGTCAAATTTATTTTCGTTCTTCAAAACTACAAAAAACATAGCAAACTTCAACTCATTCGTACAAAAAAGTACAAACATAAAAACGTAGCAAAATACATGGGAAAAAGAACTTGGACATTTATATAAAGTAGAGTTAGGCAAATAATATTTAAGAAAAAATAATATAATTACTATTTAGTCGACATGTTGTCTAATAAATAAATTTCTCAATTCAATTGAGCTTTGTCCACGCGTTTACCCATGTTTATAATTTTATCCAACAGAACACGACTGAAATTTTATTTTAATTTATTATGTTTGGTTCTTTTTTTGCACTGTTCTACCAAGACGAAATTAATTGTAGGATTCCCTGTTTTAAAGTGCCAAACAATCGCATTAATGCCAGATGTCCGACTTCTTTTTTGACACCAATTTTGAGAATGTTGCATGATACATGTTTGTAAACTAAAATTTTGTAAACTACTATGATTTGTAAAGTATTATTACTATTTTTGAAATCCTATTTAAATACCCAATAGCAAAATATAAAAATAAAAATATTTAACTTGCATTTCTTACGAAAATTTAAAATTTGAAACTGCATGCTACATATGGCCGAGGTCTTTATTGAGCCACTGTAAGTAAAATTCCATTAAGTAAATAATGAATAAAGGGCATATATTTTATTAACCTTTATAGATAAATTCAAATATGTACATCTATGCACAGTGGTCACACAATTTATTCGTACACTCACAGTTTATAAACATAATATTTAATAATAATAAAATGTTGATATATCCGTAAATAATAACATATTTATTGAATATTTAAGGAACAAAAACTTTGAATTTCATTTCGGGAATTAGAGAACTTAAGGCAATAACGAAATAAGGCACAATTTAATGCAAAAATGTTGTTCGTACATAGCCATATAAGGAATATTTTATTATTAAATATTTAAAAAATATTTAAAAAATAATGAAAAAACAAGTATTTAGTACTTTGTTGGGCCGCCTTTGGCTTTAATAACTGCTTCCAAACGTCGTTGCATACTTTTTCCCAAAACCTTGGTCTCATTAGCTGCAATTTTCTCCCACTCAACACTTAAAGCTGTCTTTAATGACGCTTTTGATGTTATTTTTTGCTTTCTGATTCTCCTTTCTAAGAGCTCCTAGACATGCTCAATTGGGTTCAGATGCGGTGATTGAGGGGAATATTTAAGCTGCTTACAGTAGTAAATAAGCCATTCTTACACGAGATAAGATGAGTGTTTTGGGTCATTGTCTTGTCGGAACAAGAACCCTCTAGCATTCAGTACAAGCTTAACGGCATTATCATGCAAATTATTCTTCAAGATGTTTAAATACAGATGTTTGTCCATTTTATCATCAACAGAAACCATTTTTCCTACTGCAGATGAAACTATCCACCCCCAAACCATTGCATTTCCTCCTCCGTACTTGAGGGAAGGAATACGATTTTTTTCATCTGATCCGGAAACATTAAATTTCGACTCATCACTAAATATGACGTTTTCCCAAAAAGAATCTGTCACATTTATATAGCAATTGACGAACTCCAATCTCTTATTTCTGTTAATATCTGAAATGTAGGGCCTGAGGCGTGCCACTCTACTACGATAACAAGCGTTTTTCAGACAATTATGGACTGTTTATAGGCTTACTTTTTTATGCAAAGGCTCTAGAATATTTCGGCATAGTATAGTGGAGGTTATTTCGGGATTTTGCGTGACAGATGCTATTATGTTGCGTTCCGCACGTGAAGTCAATATTTTTCGCCTTCCGGCTTAGTGGTGATTAGTTTCCAATTTACCAGTATTAACGTAATTAGCAATAACACTTTGCACGGTAGAATGCGATTTGCCAATTTTTTGTCGATTTCCCGCAGAGACTTGTTTTCCATTGACAATTTAATAACAATTTTCCCCTTTTCTAATGGCAAATCCGCACTTCGTCTCATTTTGCCACTTTCAATCGAGATATAACGCGCAACTGAAACTGAATCAGCGAGAAAAACAAAAACAACCTATTTTATTTTGTTTTCAGCAATATTAGTAAAACACAAACGATTTTTACTGTTACTTTACTAGCAATAATATCATGAACTGAAAGTGTACAATAAATGCTTTGCAGCGTTTTGCTACGTCTGCCTGCTTTCCTAGGAGTCCCTCAGTGTGAGTTGAAATAAGGGGAGTTTTGTTTCGGCAATTCATCAGGAATGTAACCCAAAAAAATATATTGTCACAGCAAATATTTTGCGGAAAGCTAAAGTTTTTTACGTACTACGCAAGGTGTACGAATAATTTGCGTGACCACTGTATATAATTCAATATTAAGTCAAATCTTTGTTCTCTTGATATATAATATCCTCCAACTCCTAGTTAGAGCATACGACGTTTAATGGTAATGTATGGTAGGTATAAAATTATCTACTTCCATGCGACATAAATATTCAAATAAAAAATATTTTATTGTATATTAAAATCCTACAAAAATCAAAAATAGGCAAATCAAAATTTTACCATAGCATCAAATATGATGCATTAGTGCGTGCGCATGATGGAAAGAATAAGGATATGGCGCCTATCGTGGTACCTATACTTTGTTCTCATCGAATTTGACAATGAGTTACGTCGTTTTAGCACCAGTATGGCCAGATTACCATTTTCGTAACTTGATTTATGATTTTTTTTGTTATTTAGTCTCGGAGTCTTAGTTCTTTCTTCATGACATTTTTCTAGCCTGTTCTAATTGAAAGTAATGTTTATAATTTTGTAAAATATACATTTTCTAAAATTAGTTAGTGAATTGTTACTCAGTTTTATTTAGCTTTACTTTTTTTCAACATCTGGTCGCATTACCCGCGATTGCAGTTGAGAGAGGGACATTTTATATTCTTCCATAACCTTAAAATTAAATTTACACTTTCAAAATATCAAATTTTATAAGAACCAAAAAATTTTTATTAACACTAAAATCTTCTCAGAGTGACCTTTTTTAACATTCCTTTGTTTAATAGTAAAGTTTTTTTTCTAACTTATAGTTTCGGTAGCTTTAAATTAAAAATAAGAAACAAACACCAGCTTAAAAATTTTCGTATTTTGATCTATAGAAAAGCACTAAATTTATAGTGAATAGCAAATGATTGGCAACACTGCACAACTTGGCAAAAGTGACGTCACGCACTCTCTGATGGGCGCAATCTTGTTTCTATCATTCTTGGTGCGTACATGAATATATGTATGTATGTACATACGTTTACCGTACTCTTGCTCAGTGCTTAGGCACAGACAAATCGACGCATTCGCATGTACTTTGTGTCGATCTCTTTTTGTGTATACAAGCAAAGACTTCGTTTCTCGGGTCTCAAACTTGTTACAACAGTTCACCCTTCCTCTTCTTTTCACCCGACGGACCGCATCAATATACCCGTTGGCCAAAAATTCAGTGATTGTGACTCTATCTTATTACTTACTCAATGTTTAATCCTATGTTCTCTTCACTCACCAGTAAACCAGCTAGGTGTAGATAAAACACATTTATCAATTATCAGTCTCTTAATTCCAAATTCTTCGGGTTCAGATTTAAGCAAATTCCATAATTTTCAGCATTTCGCCTTTTTATCGTTATATATAAATATGTACATATGTATGAGCGTGCATATGAAATATTATAAGTTTTAAGGGAGCGTAGAAAAACAAACGCACATACAAAATAACAAACACTACTCACTGTGACAATATTTTCCTTGACCCGTAACCATATAAAAAATAATCCATACATACATATGTACATATACACCGGCACGCAAAGATAACAGCATACATATGTACATATGTATATGTACGTACATACAGTGCACAACATAAACCTTGATACCTACCATTTCTAAGTATAATTTTAAGAAATTTCGCACATTATGATAGATTCTGAAAAACTTTATTTTTATATGAATAATACAATTCGTAATCAACAAAAAAAATCAACTTTCTTTGCTGCATCAACAACAGCAAGCAAAAATGTAACTGTAAGTATGAAACCCATACCTGAAATGACGGTAGTATTGATTTGCGATGCTTCGAAATAATGTTTGTTTCTATTTTCAGTATAAGTGATGAAGTTCATTTCGCTTCTGTGCTTTTGAATAGGCACGAAGTATTGAAAACGACATCCAAGCATACGATTATCAGTTTATGTATGTACAGTGAACCAAAAAGAAACTGGGATACTAATATTTAAAAAAATATTCACAGATTTATAAGAAATAATAATATTGACGGTTACTCCGTTTATTTTTTCTTCACTGTACATACATATATGGAGACATAATAATAAATTAATTTACTTACCCAAGTTAAGAGTTGGAACCGCTCCATTCTTAAGATATTTTGGTCCCACGGCATCCTCCTCAAAATGTTTAATGCATACAAATGAATTATGTATTGGTATTTGCATTGAGGGTGAGATTCGCAAATTCTCCTTCCACAAATTTGATAATTCCCGATTTTTGGGAAATGCAAACGAACGAACGTTTTGTTCACTATTACTCTCCCGAACACGACATTTTGAAACTTTAGGCATTTTTTTTTTTTATTAATTAGTTATTAATATTTTCAAAATGTTTGCTTCACCGCGCACGTGCACTTACAATTGCCTTTCTTTTCGAATTAAAATTCAAACCAAAGTTCAATTGGTTACAAGCAATCATAAGAGCTTTTCAATATTTGGCGCAATTTTCATATACATATGTATGTACATACAGTAGACTCGCGGTTGAGGGAACCCCGGATTGAGGGAACTACTCGGTTGAGGGGACCACAAAAATTCTTTCATTGAGTACTCTGTAGAGGGAACCTTCAATCTAATAAGTACCGAGTAGAAGGAACCTCAAAATTTGTATGCAATTTCAGTTATTTTACAGTTATGTTAGAATGCGTATATGATTGGTATATACATACCTACAAGGTGGCGCAAAAGTAACCTTGCGATGTTTTTTGGCTGTAATTAAAAAAAAAAATGAAAAACTTTGATTCTTCTTGTGGATTATTTATATTTGGTCTTTTAATTTTCTTTACATCAAGTCGAGAATATGATGTCATGTAAATGGCCGCCGCCACAGTTGATTGCCTTTTGAGCCCTTTTTATGGCATTTTCCATCACTTTGGCCAAAACTTCCGGCGATAGGTCCTCACATTCTTTACGGATATTGTCTTTAAGAGCTGCAAGAGTCTGAGGCTTGTTGACATAAACCCGCGACTTCGAAAAGCCCCACAAAAAGAAGTCTGGCGATCTTGCTGGCCAGTGCAAATCGCCAAAACGGGAGATTAGGCGCCCGGGAAATGCATCCTTCCCGTTGCACCGTCCTGTTTGAATCACATGTTTTCCAATCCCAATTCATCAAGTTGCGGCAAAAAGAACTCGTTGATCATTGCTCTGGCGCGCACCATTCCCAGTAACCGTTTGGCCCGCGACGTCTTCGAAGGAAAAAGGTCCGATGACTCCTCCAGCACACCATACAGCACACCATACAGTGACTTTGAGCGGGTGTAATGGCTCTTCGTGGGTTACACGCGGATTTTCAGTGCCCCAGAAGCGTAAATTTTGCTTACTTACGTACCCGCTAAGATGGAAATGGGCCTCATCACTCATGATTATTTTTGATTAAAAATCATCTTCCGCTTGGTGGTGATTAAGGATGGCTTGAGCGTATGTTAGACGCGATTGGCGGTCTGCAGCTAACAGCTGATGCACCGTCTGGACTTTGTACGGAAACATCTTCAAATCTTGTACCAAAATTCGCTGTAAAGACCGTCGACTGATAGCCATTTGCGTGGCACGTCGTCTGGTCGATGTCGACGGCGCTTCCATGACATCCTCGGCTACAGCAGCAATATTCTCTACAGAACGGCTACTCCGGGGTCTGCCACGCCTGGCAGCATCTCGTGTTGTGCCAGTATTTTCGAGGCGAGCGGCTAAACGTCGCAGTGTTTCACCAGTAAGCGTTGGACGGCGAGGAAATCTGCGACGAAATTCACGTTGTGCCAAAGTCACCGACCGATTATTGGTCAAATAAAAGTCAGTAATATTCCGCGTTCTGGAGCAGTGTAGCGTAACATTGTGTATTAACGTGGATTTCGCATGTGTTTACTACACAAATGCCAAAACAGAACTGACATTAGGGGCCAATCGCAAAATGTATAGCATTTTCTGATAGCAGGATTACTTTAGCGCCACCTGCTATATGTATATTGTGTACATTGTCCAGTGTAAAGCTATTTAGTTCGGTTCAGTGCGTTGAAGCAATTGTGCGAAATAAGATAGAGATAAAAAGAAACATTTACTTTTGCTAGTTAACTATGAAAGGGAAAAGGTTTTTACCCCTCAAAACAAAATCTGAAATTATACAAAAGCTCGATAAAGGCTTTATATTAAAATCATTGGCTTATCAATATGGTGTTACCAAATCGACCATATCACATATAAAAAATGGCAAAAGAAAGATTTAAAAGCATCGACAGTGTGCAGCATTAAACGGAAGTCTCTGAAGAAGGGTGAGTTTGCTAATATCGAAACTAAGCTATATAAATGGTTCATCACTCAAAGAAGTCGATATATTCCAATATCTGGAAACCTTATTAAAGAAAAAGCTAAAGAACTGCATGCAAAAATTTATGGAAATGGAAGTGGCTTTAACGCAAGTTCGGGCTGGCTAAATGAATT
This sequence comes from Anastrepha ludens, assembly GCF_028408465.1. Lineage (NCBI taxonomy): Eukaryota > Metazoa > Arthropoda > Insecta > Diptera > Tephritidae > Anastrepha > Anastrepha ludens. The sequence goes on along the minus strand of NC_071503.1, from coordinate 68,666,319 downwards.
CAGGGCTAGATTTGGAATTAGATTGTTGAAAATTTGCGGTGAAAAACTATCTTCTGATCAAGAAGCAGTGCTAGCATTAAAGGCAAAATTTTGGCGACTAAAAAATGATCATTCAGAAATTTTCAGCTTTCGTTGAACTACAGGTGCTCAAAAAGAGCATGGATGACTGCGGACATTTTCGAGGAATGGTTCCACAATTCCTTTGTACCAGAGGTAAATGAAATTATTAAATCATAACATAGGTAAATAATAAATTGAACTAAATAATTTGTTTTTTGTTTTTTAGGTTACCACATTCCTAATACACGAGGGTCTACCAGTCAAAGCTGTTTTGATCTTAGATAATGCACCGTGCCATCCAAAACAAGGGTTATTAAAAACAGAATGTGGTTCAATTTTCGTTTTATATATGCCACCAAATGTAACACCTCTTCTCCAGCCGATGGACCAGAATGTAATAAGGTTAACCAAGTTGCACTATAGAACAAATTTATTAAAATCAGCTATTGATAAAGACGAAATAGCCGACTTTAAAAAAAAAATTACTTTGAAAGATGCCATTTGCCTTTTGACTCAAGCATGGCAAAAAGTCGATGCCGACGTTATTAAAAAATGCTGGTGTCCATTACTTGACTATAAACATCCGATAGGCAATGATGAGTGTATCGAGGATGATGTGCCTCTCAGTGTTTTAAGACAGCAGCAAACAACATTCCGAATTTGAAGATTTACTCAATTTAACTGAAACTGCATTTCCACAGGTAAAAAACACAATCATTACAGTTACGCATGCACTTAACATGCCATAATTTTTTTATTTCAGTCGAACCTAAGTGTCAACGATCTAAGAATCGATAACAATTGCGCTAATGGTACTGCGGGCGTTATCAATGATGCTAATCAACCTGTTGAGGCATCTGATGAGGATGAGGATGAGGATGAGCATGACGAAATAAACGGCGACAAGTGTACAATAGAGGCAGCTGAAGCCATTAAAATTTTTGACAAAGCAATCCATTGGACCGAACACAATACCAACTCGCTCGAACACATCACTTTTCTTAACAATATCGGGGATATTGCAGTGAAAAAATCACTGGAAGCTAAGAAAAAACAAAGTACTATATTGGACTTCTTTAAATAATATGTTTTTATTATATGAAATAAATACACTCACTGCACAAACTATGTACGTCTACCTTACATACAACAGTATTAAAAAAAAAATTATAATCCGCCCACTTCTGTACATGTATAATTTCAATCTTCAAGGGAAAGTCTGGGTTGAGGGGAATAGCCCTTGCACGAATTAGTTCCCTCAACCCCGAGTCTACTGTATATACATTTATCCAATCAAAATCAAATCTAATGCAATCATACATTTTTTCCAATATTTGGCGCAATTTTCATATAAACCTAGTATACATATCGCACCCTAAATACAAAAGGGTCACAACTCAAAATGTACTTCTGCTCAAATATGAACGAGACGTTATCAATAAAACGGTCCGCGGATGACATATGGCAAAAATACATTTTTTGGTTTTTGGTAGGACTGTTATAAGCTTACATGGCAAATTTCAGCGTGATATGTCACATAGTTTGTTTTCTGTGCTACTGTAAACAAGTCAAGCTCGAGTGTGGAAAATTTTGAGTTGTGCCCCTTTTGTATTTAGGGTGCGATATGTCCTTTGCTAATAGATGTATATAAACATGCATACATACAATTACGCGCAATTTTCATAAAAAAACCAAAAAGAACAAATCTGTAAACATGCATACAAATCATATGGACATATCAAATGAACAAATCTGTTCTGTACGCAAGCAATTGTAAGCTAATGTAAACTACATTTTTTCACACTTGCGTATCACTCTCTCCCTCTCATTTCTCTCCGGCAGCCATATTAATTAATTTCCTACTGTTAACTTGTGCTGATTTCATTTTCTTACACGTATTTTGTTAGAGCCCAAAATGAGGAACGGGCCGGGACTACGCCTTCTCTACGAATTTACGTTGAATTGACGGTTAACCAAATACATATTTTTTTCTTCCTCAAGTATAACATTCTTATGGACAGCTTAGGCTCGTGAGGGAAGATGTGATGGGCTCTTTTTATTACTGATCGAGACTTGCTTTGAGAAATATGCGCTTGCGTTAATTAATGAAATAGTTTTTGTTGCATTAAAGAATGTTTCAGAATGCTGTTTCTGCGCCTATGAAGGTATTTTGTTTTTGTAAGTACAGTGACTCTATAAAGAACTCGGACACCCAAGTGATATGGTTTTAAATAAAACAAAAATATATACATATATGTGTACATACATATATTAAAATGCAAATCGAATGCGTTTATGTGTCAAATTTATTTTCGTTCTTCAAAACTACAAAAAACATAGCAAACTTCAACTCATTCGTACAAAAAAGTACAAACATAAAAACGTAGCAAAATACATGGGAAAAAGAACTTGGACATTTATATAAAGTAGAGTTAGGCAAATAATATTTAAAAAAAAATAATATAATTACTATTTAGTCGACATGTTGTCTAATAAATAAATTTCTCAATTCAATTGAGCTTTGTCCACGCGTTTACCCATGTTTATAATTTTATCCAACAGAACACGACTGAAATTTTATTTTAATTTATTATGTTTGGTTCTTTTTTTGCACTGTTCTACCAAGACAAAATTAATTGTAGGATTCCCTGTTTTAAAGTGCCAAACAATCGCATTAATGCCAGATGTCCGACTTCTTTTTTGACACCAATTTTGAGAATGTTGCATGATACATTTTTGTAAACTAAAATTTTGTAAACTACTATGATTTGTAAAGTAATAATACTATTTTTGAAATCCTATTTAAATACCCAATAGCAAAATATACAAATAAAAATATTTAACTTGCATTTCTTACGAAAATTTAAAATTTGAAACTGCATGCTACATATGGCCGAGGTCTTTATTGAGCCACTGTAAGTAAAATTCCATTAAGTAAATAATGAATAAAGGGCATATATTTTATTAACCTTTATAGATAAATTCAAATATGTACATCTATGCACAGTGGTCACACAATTTATTCGTACACTCACAGTTTATAAACATAATATTTAATAATAATAAAATGTTGATATATCCGTAAATAATAACATATTTATTGAATATTTAAGGAACAAAAACTTTGAATTTCATTTCGGGAATTAGAGAACTTAAGGCAATAACGAAATAAGGCACAATTTAATGCAAAAATGTTGTTCGTACATAGCCATATAAGGAATATTTTATTATTAAATATTTAAAAAATATTTAAAAAATAATGAAAAAACAAGTATTTAGTACTTTGTTGGGCCGCCTTTGGCTTTAATAACTGCTTCCAAACGTCGTTGCATACTTTTTCCCAAAACCTTGGTCTCATTAGCTGCAATTTTCTCCCACTCAACACTTAAAGCTGTCTTTAATGACGCTTTTGATGTTATTTTTTGCTTTCTGATTCTCCTTTCTAAGAGCTCCTAGACATGCTCAATTGGGTTCAGATGCGGTGATTGAGGGGAATATTTAAGCTGCTTACAGTAGTAAATAAGCCATTCTTACACGAGATAAGATGAGTGTTTTGGGTCATTGTCTTGTCGGAACAAGAACCCTCTAGCATTCAGTCCAAGCTTAACGGCATTGTCATGCAAATTATTCTTCAAGATGTTTAAATACAGATGTTTGTCCATTTTATCATCAACAGAAACCATTTTTCCTACTGCAGATGAAACTATCCACCCCCAAACCATTGCATTTCCTCCTCCGTACTTGAGGGAAGGAATACGATTTTTTTCATCTGATCCGGAAACATTAAATTTCGACTCATCACTAAATATGACGTTTTCCCAAAAAGAATCTGTCACATTTATATAGCAATTGACGAACTCCAATCTCTTATTTCTGTTAACATCTGAAATGTAGGGCCTGAGGCGTGCCACTCTACTACGATAACAAGCGTTTTTCAGACAATTATGGACTGTTTATGGGCTTACTTTTTTATGCAAAGGCTCTAGAATATTTCGGCATAGTATAGTGGAGGTTATTTCGGGATTTCGCGTGAGAGATGCTATTATGTTGCGTTCCGCACGTGAAGTCAATATTTTTCACCTTCCGGCTTAGTGGTGATTAGCTTCCAATTTACCAGTATTAACGTAATTAGCAATAACACTTTGCACGGTAGAATGCGATTTGCCAATTTTTTGTCGATTTCCCGCAGAGACTTGTTTTCCATTGACAATTTAATAACAATTTTACCCATTTCTAATGGCAAATCCGCACTTCGTATCATTTTGCCACTTTTAATCGAGATATAACGCGCAACTGAAACTGAATCAGCGAGAAAAACAAAAACAACCTATTTTATTTTGTTTTCAGCAATATTAGTAAAACACAAACGATTTTTACTGTTACTTTTGTAGCAATAATATCATGAACTGAAAGTGTACAATAAATGCTTTGCAGCGTTTTGCTACGTCTGCCTGCTTTCCTAGGAGTCCCTCAGTGTGAGTTGAAATAAGGGGAGTTTTGTTTCGGCAATTCATCAGGAATGTAACCCAAAAAAATATATTGTCACAGCAAATATTTTGCGGAAAGCTAAAGTTTTTTACGTACTACGCAAGGTGTACGAATAATTTGCGTGACCACTGTATATAATTCAATATTAAGTCAAATCTTTGTTCTCTTGATATATAATATCCTCCAACTCCTAGTTAGAGCATACGACGTTTAATGGTAATGTATGGTAGGTATAAAATTATCTACTTCCATGCGACGTAAATATTCAAATAAAAAATATTTTATTGTATATTAAAATCCTACAAAAATCAAAAGTAGGCAAATCAAAATTTTACCATAGCATCAAATATGATGCATTAGTGCGTGCGCATGATGGAAAGAATAAGGATATGGCGCCTATCGTGGTACCTATACTTTGTTCTCATCGAATTTGACAATGAGTTACGTCGTTTTAGCACCAGTATGGCCAGATTACCATTTTCGTAACTTGATTTATGATTTTTTTTGTTATTTAGTCTCGGAGTCTTAGTTCTTTCTTCATGACATTTTTCTAGCCTGTTCTAATTGAAAGTAATGTTTATAATTTTGTAAAATATACATTTTCTAAAATTAGTTAGTGAATTGTTACTCAGTTTTATTTAGCTTTACTTTTTTTCAACATCTGGTCGTATTACCCGCGATTGCAGTTGAGAGAGGGACATTTTATATTCTTCCATAACCTTAAAATTAAATTTACACTTTCAAAATATCAAATTTTATAAGAACCAAAAAGTTTTTATTAACACTAAAATCTTCTCAGAGTGACCTTTTTTAACATTCCTTTGTTTAATAGTAAAGTTTTTTTTCTAACTTATAGTTTCGGTAGCTTTAAATTAAAAATAAGAAACAAACACCAGCTTAAAAATTTTCGTATTTTGATCTATAGAAAAGCACTAAATTTATAGTGAATAGCAAATGATTGGCAACACTGCACAACTTGGCAAAAGTGACGTCACGCACTCTCTGATGGGCGCAATCTTGTTTCTATCATTCTTGGTGCGTACATGAATATATGTATGTATGTACATACGTTTACCGTACTCTTGCTCAGTGCTTAGGCACAGACAAATCGACGCATTCGCATGTACTTTGTGTCGATCTCTTTTTGTGTATACAAGCAAAGACTTCGTTTCTCGGGTCTCAAACTTGTTACAACAGTTCACCCTTCCTCTTCTTTTCACCCGACGGACCGCATCAATATACCCCAGAGAACGTTAATGAATAGAGAAGTCTTAATGACTGGAAAGTGTTCATTTTCGAGGGGTACTCGTCTCGCGAAGACAATTTCACCACAGACACATTTTTCAACAAAAATTAGCAGTAAGGGGCTGAATTATGTAAATTTAGCAGCAGTCGATAAGAATTTGTTGGTGATTAGAAGCAAAGAATGCTAGATAGCTTTTTAATATGACCTATATATTTGAATTTCTCCAAATCATCCAAATTATGTACATATGTTATGTCTGTCTGTCTGGTGTCTGTAAAACTTTGTTCAACTGAATCAAAATCCTCTATAGCAAACGCTTCATTACCAGGCGCACAGGAAGATGGCATATGCAAATGTAAATTTGTGAATTTATATACATTTGCGCATATGTATATGCTGTGTGTATGTGTGCTCACCAGCCACAGCTCAAGATAAAACGGTAAAACTTCGCAAGAAATCCAGCGCGCACTCATGGCGCAGCGCATATTCATAGGCACAGCATTGTACATATACACATATTTACGTACATATATTGATGCATACATATGTACGAAGCCGCGGGCACTCGACTTGACAAAAATTGAAGATTTATCAAATATTGGCAAATAATTCTGCGCGAAATATTCCAATATTGACTATTTTCGAATTGTCGAGAAAATTGGCATATGGGCGGCTCGTTTTATGAATGAAAGTACTTGCTCTTAGAACTATGAGCTCGAATTTATCAATGAATTTTTTGAAGATGAGTTTTTGTTGCACAGTACAATAGTTGAAACTGTTCGGCGCCGCCGCGACTGTTCAGCGCTATGGCAACTAGAATGATGGCCGCTACGCCTGCGTCTATGACTGCATTTTGTTCTTGTAGTCGCTAGGCATAGAATTTTAGCTTTGAACGACATGCGCATTTTGAGGAATAAAGCGAATGCCCTGTGTGTGCGGTTGTATGTACATGCAGATGTGTATATTAATAAGCATTGTTTTGCTTGAATTCAATATTTATATTTGCATATGCCATCTTCCTGTGTGCCTGGTAATGAAGCGTTTTGTATACAGAATTTTTTGATTTGATCAATTGAACGTACATATATATATATATAGTTAGGGCATCAAGTGTGCATATACGCACATGCACATATGTACGTCGATGCATATGCAGAAGAAGTTGTTTTAGCATTTGCAGGAATTCGATCATTCGAATATTTACACCCTAATTATTGCATGAAATATGATAAGGCGATGCTCGTGAGGTAGGTCATGTTGCTTCAGTGCATACATATGCGTGCAACACTATTTATTAAAGATGCAATAGAACTTAGTTGTCCCATATATGCAAATACGTTTCTTTGAAGTTTTCCTTTATTTATTTTAAACTTTTATACTATCTAGAAAATGCATACATACAAATTTATGTATATTATTATTCCCTGTAATAAAATGTAAATTGAAAAAAAATTGGTTTGCCAAAGGAACAAATAAATGCATGTTCAAATGTAAATACATATGTATGTCGATATACCAAAACACTTGTATGCTATGAATTAATTTCGACTCAAAAAATTAGTAAAAATTTTCATCAAATTTGTTTAGTTTTCAATTTACTAAAACGCACATACCAAAATGTGAGACGTCGTTTTATAATGAATTTTTACAAATTAAATCAAAATATTAAAGGTACTTTGATTTGAAATGTTGGCGCATACATTCAATCATTTTTTCTTCATCACCTTTGTTTGAAAATACAAATTGAATAAATTTTCGTTTACCAAGGGAACATAAAAATGCACAAGCAAATGCCTTGCAAAATGCCGTCGGCATTCGTCAATTTGATTTCATACAGAAACCAAAAACTGAGCAGAGCCAATGTACTTGTACAATTCACTGTAATCAGCCCTGTTAAGAACTTCCCCGCTGTCGAGTTAAGCGAGGTGAAATAGTGTTCGCGGTTTCACTTCATTTTTGACAATTCACACTATTCGTAGCTCGTGAGACTTCTCTATATTTAACGTTCTCTGTATACCCGTTGGCCAAAAATTCAGTGATTGTGACTCTATCTTATTACTTACTCAATGTTTAATCCTATGTTCTCTTCACTCACCAGTAAACCAGCTAGGTGTAGATAAAACACATTTATCAATTATCAGTCTCTTAATTCCATATTCTTCGGGTTCAGATTTAAGCAAATTCCATAATTTTCAGCATTTCGCCTTTTTATCGTTATACAGTGCACTCGCGGTAACTCGAATAGCCGCTAAGTCGAACGACGTGCTAACTCGAACACATTTTTTTCCCTATTGACTAGTTTGTAACTCGAACAATATTAAAGCGCTATAACTCGAACAAAAAAACAAATTTATTTGTACACACATTCTTTTCAAACATGTACATTTTGCACATACATACATATGTAATAGTATATGTATATAAATTATATGTATACTAGTGTATTGTCCATATGAATATTTCGACGTTAATATCCCGTTAGTTTTCTGGGAACAACATCTTGCATTGACCAAATTGCTTTAAATTTGTCATTTGTAGTGTATCAGTGCACGTGAGTAATGGATCGTAAAAGGTTGAAGTGTTTAACATTAAAAGAGAGGGCTGAAGTCCTTAACAAAATTAAACGTGGACGCAGTGTTACTTCTCTAGCGAAGGAATATGGGGTAGCCAAGTCCACCATAAGCTTATAAAAAAGAAAGACAAGGCAATTTTAAAAGCAGTAAACAACACGTTTTTGGGTCCTGGGAAGAGGAGAACTTTAAAAGCTTCTGAGTTTCCTAAAATGAAAGCCGCTTTATACAAATGGTTTCTGTCCCAAAGAAAAAAGAATTACCCAATAAGTGGACTCATCTTGAAAGAACATAACATGAAAAACATAATTTACAGGTCGAATTTACGCTTTATGATGTTAACAAATGGAATGATGGTGCCGAATTTACCGACACAGAAGTAATAATTGAAACTAGTGATTCTGAGTCTGAGTTTAACAACACAACTGAGACATGTGAGCGGATATCATCTGAGGAGGCAGTTATCTCTATCAATAAGGTAATTCAGTGGGCCACAACTGAACAAGTAAGCCCCGCAAAGGTTAACACTCTTCAATTGCTGCGTGAAAAAGTCATATTCAACATTGCTGCAGGCAAGAAAAGACAAACACACATTACAACTTTCTTTTCGGCCTAACTTTTCTGTTAAAGCTGACTTTTTTTGTGTAACTGACACAAAGACTGCCAAATATTTGATGAAAAATATTGAAACGAATTAATTATTTTAAACATATTCATGTTCATATCCATATGTAAATAAATAAATAAATTTAATTGAAAAAAATCGATATCGATGACTGTTTTTTTAACATAGCACACTCAATTGATAAGTCGAACAAATTCGATAAATCGAACAGCGCCTGTTTTAATTAGTTCGAGTTATCGCGAGTGCACTGTATATAAATATGTACATATGTATGAGCGTGCATATGAAATATTATAAGTTTTAAGGGAGCGTAGAAAAACAAACGCACATACAAAATAACAAACACTACTCACTGTGACAATATTTTCCTTGCCCCGTAACCATATAAAAAATAATCCATACATACATATGTACATATACACCGGCACGTAAAGATAACAGCATACATATGTATGTATATGTACGTACATACAGTGCACAACATAAACCTTGATACCTACCATTTCTAAGTATAATTTTAAGAAATTTCGCACATTATGATAGATTCTGAAAAACTTTATTTTTATATGAATAATACAATTCGTAATCAACAAAAAAAATCAACTTTCTTTGCTGCATCAACAACAGCAAGCAAAAATGTAACTGTAAGTATGAAACCCATACAGCAAAAGTATTGATACGCTCGCACTTTGAAGTAGCCAATGCGCGAAATGACGGTAGTATTGATTTGCGATGCTTCGAAATAATGTTTGTTTCTATTTTCAGTATAAGTGATGAAGTTCATTTCGCTTCTGTGCTTTTGAATAGGCACGAAGTATTGAAAACGACATCCAAGCATACGATTATCAGTTTATGTATGTACAGTGAACCAAAAAGAAACTGGGATACTAATATTTAAAAAAATATTCACAGATTTATAAGAAATAATAATATTGACGGTAACTCCGTTTATTTTTTCTTCACTGTACATACATATATGGAGACATAATAATAAATTAATTTACTTACCCAAGTTAAGAGTTGGAACCGCTCCATTCTTAAGATATTTTGGTCCCACGGCATCCTCCTCAAAATGTTTAATGCATACAAATGAATTATGTATTGGTATTTGCATTGAGGGTGAGATTCGCAAATTCTCCTTCCACAAATTTGATAATTCCCGATTTTTGGGAAATGCAAACGAACGAACGTTTTGTTCACTATTACACTCCCGAACACGACATTTTGAAACTTTAGGCATTTTTTTTTTTATTAATTAGTTATTAATATTTTCAAAATGTTTGCTTCACCGCGCACGTGCACTTACAATTGCCTTTCTTTTCGAATTAAAATTCAAACCAAAGTTCAATTGGTTACAAGCAATCATAAGAGCTTTTCAATATTTGGCGCAATTTTCATATACATATGTACATACAGTAGACTCGCGGTTGAGGGAACCCCGGATTGAGGGAACTACTCGGTTGAGGGGACCACAAAAATTCTTTCATTGAGTACTCTGTAGAGGGAACCTTCAATCTAATAAGTACCGAGTAGAAGGAACCTCAAAATTTTTATGCAATTTCAGTTATTTTACAGTTAAGTTAGAATGCGTATATGATTGGTATATACATACCTACAAGGTGGCGCAAAAGTAACCTTGCGATGTTTTTTGGCTGTAATTAAAAAAAAATGAAAAACTTTGATTCTTCTTGTGGATTATTTATCTTTGGTCTTTTAATTTTTTTTACATCAAGTCGAGAATATGATGTCATGTAAATGGCCGCCGCCACAGTTGATTGCCTTTTGAGCCCTTTTTATGGCATTTTCCATCACTTTGGCCAAAACTTCCGGCGATAGGTCCTCACATTCTTTACGGATATTGTCTTTAAGAGCTGCAAGAGTCTGAGGCTTGTTGACATAAACCCGCGACTTCGAAAAGCCCCACAAAAAGAAGTCTGGCGATCTTGCTGGCCAGTGCAAATCGCCAAAACGGGAGATTAGGCGCCCGGGAAATGCATCCTTCCCGTTGCACCGTCCTGTTTGAATCACATGTTTTCCAATCCCAATTCATCAAGTTGCGGCAAAAAGAACTCGTTGATCATTGCTCTGGCGCGCACCATTCACAGTAACCGTTTGGCCCGCGACGTCTTCGAAGAAAAAAGGTCCGATGACTCCTCCAGCACACCATACAGCACACCATACAGTGACTTTGAGCGGGTGTAATGGCTCTTCGTGGGTTACACGCGGATTTTCAGTGCCCCAGAAGCGTAAATTTTGCTTACTTACGTACCCGCTAAGATGGAAATGGGCCTGATAACTCATGATTATTTTTGATTAAAAATCATCTTCCGCTTGGTGGTGATTAAGGATGGCTTGAGCGTATGTTAGACGCGATTGGCGGTCAGCAGCTAACAGCTGATGCACCGTCTGGACTTTGTACGGAAACATCTTCAAATCTTGTACCAAAATTCGCTGTAAAGACCGTCGACTGATACCCATTTGCGTGGCACGTCGTCTGGTCGATGTCGACGGCGCTTCCATGACATCCTCGGCTACAGCAGCAATATTCTCTACAGAACGGCTACTCCGGGGTCTGCCACGCCTGGCAGCATCTCGTGTTGTGCCAGTATTTTCGAGGCGAGCGGCTAAACGTCGCAGTGTTTCACCAGTAGGCGTTGGACGGCGAGGAAATCTGCGACGAAATTCACGTTGTGCCAAAGTCACCGACCGATTATTGGTCAAATAAATAGTCAGTAATATTCCGCGTTCTGGAGCAGTGTAGCGTAACATTGTTTATTAACGTGGACTTCGCATGTGTTTACTACACAAATGCCAAAACAGAACTGACATTAGGGGCCAATCGCAAAATGTATAGCATTTTCTGATAGGAGGATTACTTTAGCGCCACCTGCTATATGTATATTGTGTACATTGTCCAGTGTAAAGCTATTTAGTTCGGTTCAGTGCGTTGAAGCAATTGTGCGAAATAAGATAGAGATATAAAGAAACATTTACTTTTGCTAGTTAGCTATGAAAGGGAAAAGGTTTTTACCCCTCAAAACAAAATCTGAAATTATACAAAAGCTCGATAAAGGCTTTACATTAAAATCATTGGCTTATCAATATGGTGTTACCAAATCGACCATATCACATATAAAAAATGGCAAAAGAAAGATTTAAAAGCATCGACAGCGTGCAGCATTAAACGGAAGTCTCTGAAGAAGGGTGAGTTTGCTAATATCGAAACTAAGCTATATAAATGGTTCATCACTCAAAGAAGTCGATATATTCCAATATCTGGAAACCTTATTAAAGAAAAAGCTAAAGAACTGCATGCAAAAATTTATGGAAATGGAAGTGGCTTTAACGCAAGTTCGGGCTGGCTAAATGAATTCAGGACTAGATTTGGAATTAGATTGTTGAAAATTTGCGGTGAAAAACTATCTTCTGATCAAGAAGCAGTGCTAGCATTAAAGGCAAAATTTTGGCGACTAAAAAATGATCATTCAGAAATTTTCAGCTTTCGTTGAACTACAGGTGCTCAAAAAGAGCATGGATGACTGCGGACATTTTCGAAGAATGGTTCCACAATTCCTTTGTACCAGAGGTAAATAAAATTATTAAATCATAACATACATAGGTACATAATAAATTGAACTAAATAATTTTTTTTTTTTTGTTTTTTAGGTTACCACATTCCTAATACACGAGGGTCTACCAGTCAAAGCTGTTTTGATCTTAGATAATGCACCGTGCCATCCAAAACAAGGGTTATTAAAAACAGAATGTGGTTCAATTTTCGTTTTATATATGCCACCAAATGTAACACCCCTTCTCCAGCCGATGGACCAGAATGTAATAAGGTTAACCAAGTTGCACTATAGAACAAATTTATTAAAATCAGCTATTGATAAAGACGAAATAGCCGACTTTAAAAAAAAAATTACTTTGAAAGATGACATTTGCCTTTTGACTCAAGCATGGCAAAAAGTCGATGAGGACGTTATTAAATAATGCTGGTGTATCGAGGATGATGTGCCTCTCAGTGTTTTAAGACAGCAGCAAACAACATTCCGAATTTGAAGATTTACTCAATTTAACTGAAACTGTATTTCCACAGGTAAAAAACACAATCATTACAGTTACGCATGCACTTAACATGCCATAATTTTTTTATTTCAGTCGAACCTAAGTGTCAACGATCTAAGAATCGATAACAATTGCGCTAATGGTACTGCGGGCGTTATCAATGATGCTAATCAACCTGTTGAGGCATCTGATGAGGATGAGGATGAGGATGAGCATGACGAAATAAACGGCGGCAAGTGTACAATAGAGGCAGCTGAAGCCATTAAAATTTTTGACAAAGCAATCCATTGGACCGAACACAATACCAACTCGCTCGAACACATCACTTTTCTTAACAATATCGGGGATATTGCAGTGAAAAAATCACTGGAAGCTAAGAAAAAACAAAGTACTATATTGGACTTCTTTAAATAATATGTTTTTATTATATGAAATAAATACACTCACTGCACAAACTATGTACGTCTACCTTACATACAACAGTATTAAAAAAAAATTTATAATCCGCCCACTTCTGTACATGTATAATTTCAATCTTCAAGGGAAAGTCTGGGTTGAGGGGAATAGCCCTTGCACGAATTAGTTCCCTCAACCCCGAGTCTACTGTATATACATTTATCCAATCAAAATCAAATCTAATGCAATCATACATTTTTTCCAATATTTGGCGCAATTTTCATATAAACCTAATATACATATCGCACCCTAAATACAAAAGGGTCACAACTCAAAATGTACTTCTGCTCAAATATGAACGAGACGTTATCAATAAAACGGTCCGCGGATGACATATGGCAAAAATAAATTTTTTGGTTTTTGGTAGGACTGTTATAAGCTTACATGGCAAATTTCAGCGTGATATGTCACATAGTTTGTTTTCTGTGCTACTCTAAACAAGTCAAGCTCGAGTGTGGAAAATTTTGAGTTGTGCCCCTTTTGTATTTAGGGTGCGATATGTCCTTTGCTAATAGATGTATATAAACATGCATACATACAATTACGCGCAATTTTCATAAAAAAACCAAAAAGAACAAATCTGTAAACATGCATACAAATCATATGGACATATCAAATGAACAAATCTGTTCTGTACGCAAGCAATTGTAAGCTAATGTAAACTACATTTTTTCACACTTGCGTATCACTCTCTCCCTCTCATTTCTCTCCGGCAGCCATATTAATTAATTTCCTACTGTTAACTTGTGCTGATTTCATTTTCTTACACGTATTTTGTTAGAGCCCAAAATGAGGAACGGGCCGGGACTGCGCCTTCTCTATGAATTTACGTTGAATTGACGGTTAACCAAATACATATTTTTTTCTTCCTCAAGTATAACATTCTTATGGACAGCTTAGGCTCGTGAGGGAAGATGTGATGGGCTCTTTTTATTACTGATCGAGACTTGCTTTGAGAAATATGCGCTTGCGTTAATTAATGAAATAGTTTTTGTTGCATTAAAGAATGTTTCAGAATGCTGTTTCTGCGCCTATGAAGGTATTTTGTTTTTGTAAGTACAGTGACTCTATAAAGAACTCGGACACCCAAGTGATATGGTTTTAAATAAAACAAAAATATATACATATATGTGTACATATATTAAAATGCAAATCGAATGCGTTTATGTGTCAAATTTATTTTCGTTCTTCAAAACTACAAAAAACATAGCAAACTTCAACTCATTCGTACAAAAAAGTACAAACATAAAAACGTAGCAAAATACATGGGAAAAAGAACTTGGACATTTATATAAAGTAGAGTTAGGCAAATAATATTTAAGAAAAAATAATATAATTACTATTTAGTCGACATGTTGTCTAATAAATAAATTTCTCAATTCAATTGAGCTTTGTCCACGCGTTTACCCATGTTTATAATTTTATCCAACAGAACACGACTGAAATTGTATTTTAATTTATTATGTTTGGTTCTTTTTTTGCACTGTTCTACCAAGACGAAATTAATTGTAGGATTCCCTGTTTTAAAGTGCCAAACAATCGCATTAATGCCAGATGTCCGACTTCTTTTTTGACACCAATTTTGAGAATGTTGCATGATACATTTTTGTAAACTAAAATTTTGTAAACTACTATGATTTGTAAAGTATTATTACTATTTTTGAAATCCTATTTAAATACCCAATAGCAAAATATAAAAATAAAAATATTTAACTTGCATTTCTTACGAAAATTTAAAATTTGAAACTGCATGCTACATATGGCCGAGGTCTTTATTGAGCCACTGTAAGTAAAATTCCATTAAGTAAATAATGAATAAAGGGCATATATTTTATTAACCTTTATAGATAAATTCAAATATGTACATCTATGCACAGTGGTCACACAATTTATTCGTACACTCACAGTTTATAAACATAATATTTAATAATAATAAAATGTTGATATATCCGTAAATAATAACATATTTATTGAATATTTAAGGAACAAAAACTTTGAATTTCATTTCGGGAATTAGAGAACTTAAGGCAATAACGAAATAAGGCACAATTTAATGCAAAAATGTTGTTCGTACATAGCCATATAAGGAATATTTTATTATTAAATATTTAAAAAATATTTAAAAAATAATGAAAAAACAAGTATTTAGTACTTTGTTGAGCCGCCTTTGGCTTTAATAACTGCTTCCAAACGTCGTTGCATACTTTTTCCCAAAACCTTGGTCTCATTAGCTGCAATTTTCTCCCACTCAACACTTAAAGCTGTCTTTAATGACGCTTTTGATGTTATTTTTTGCTTTCTGATTCTCCTTTCTAAGAGCTCCTAGACATGCTCAATTGGGTTCAGATGCGGTGATTGAGGGGAATATTTAAGCTGCTTACAGTGGTAAATAAGCCATTCTTACACGAGATGAGATGAGTGTTTTGGGTCATTGTCTTGTCGGAACAAGAAGCCTCTAGCATTCAGTCCAAGCTTAACGGCATTATCATGCAAATTATTCTTCAAGATGTTTAAATACAGATGTTTGTCCATTTTATCATCAACAGAAACCATTTTTCCTACTGCAGATGAAACTATCCACCCCCAAACCATTGCATTTCCTCCTCCGTACTTGAGGGAAGGAATACGATTTTTTTCATCTGATCCGGAAACATTAAATTTCGACTCATCACTAAATATGACGTTTTCCCAAAAAGAATCTGTCACATTTATATAGCAATTGACGAACTCCAATCTCTTATTTCTGTTAACATCTGAAATGTAGGGCCTGAGGCGTGCCACTCTACTACGATAACAAGCGTTTTTCAGACAATTATGGACTGTTTATGGGCTTACTTTTTTATGCAAAGGCTCTAGAATATTTCGGCATAGTATAGTGGAGGCTATTTCGGGATTTCGCGTGAGAGATGCTATTATGTTGCGTTCCGCACGTGAAGTCAATATTTTTCGCCTTCCGGCTTAGTGGTGATTAGCTTCCAATTTACCAGTATTAACGTAATTAGCAATAACACTTTGCACGGTAGAATGCGATTTGCCAATTTTTTGTCAATTTTCCATTGACAATTTAATAACAATTTTACCCATTTCTAATGGCAAATCCGCACTTCGTCTCATTTTGCCACTTTTAATCAAGATATAACGCGCAACTGAAACTGAATCAGCGAGAAAAACAAAAACAACCTATTTTATTTTGTTTTCAGCAATATTAGTAAAACACAAACGATTTTTACTGTTACTTTTGTAGCAATAATATCATGAACTGAAAGTGTACAATAAATGCTTTGCAGCGTTTTGCTACGTCTGCCTGCTTTCCTTGGAGTCCCTCAGTGTGAGTTGAAATAAGGGGAGTTTTGTTTCGGCAATTCATCAGGAATGTAACCCAAAACAATATATGGTCACAGCAAATATTTTGCGGAAAGCTAAAGTTTTTTACGTACTACGCAAGGTGTACGAATAATTTGCGTGACCACTGTATATAATTCAATATTAAGTCAAATCTTTGTTCTCTTGATATATAATATCCTCCAACTCCTAGTTAGAGCATACAACGTTTAATGGTAATGTATGGTAGGTATAAAATTATCTACTTCCATGCGACGTAAATATTCAAATAAAAAATATTTTATTGTATATTAAAATCCTACAAAAATCAAAAGTAGGCAAATCAAAATTTTACCATAGCATCAAATATGATGCATTAGTGCGTACGCATGATGGAAAGAATAAGGATATGGCGCCTATCGTGGTACCTATACTTTGTTCTCATCGAATTTGACAATGAGTTACGTCGTTTTAGCACCAGTATGGCCAGATTACCATTTTCGTAACTTGATTTATGATTTTTTTTGTTATTTAGTCTCGGAGTCTTAGTTCTTTCTTCATGACATTTTTCTAGCCTGTTCTAATTGAAAGTAATGTTTATAATTTTGTAAAATATACATTTTCTAAAATTAGTTAGTGATTTGTTACTCAGTTTTATTTAGCTTTACTTTTTTTCAACATCTGGTCGTATTACCCGCGATTGCAGTTGAGAGAGGGACATTTTATATTCTTCCATAACCTTAAAATTAAATTTACACTTTCAAAATATCAAATTTTATAAGAACCAAAAAGTTTTTATTAACACTAAAATCTTCTCAGAGTGACCTTTTTTAACATTCCTTTGTTTAATAGTAAAGTTTTTTTTCTAACTTATAGTTTCGGTAGCTTTAAATTAAAAATAAGAAACAAACACCAGCTTAAAAATTTTCGTATTTTGATCTATAGAAAAGCACTAAATTTATAGTGAATAGCAAATGATTGGCAACACTGCACAACTTGGCAAAAGTGACGTCACGCACTCTCTGATGGGCGCAATCTTGTTTCTATCATTCTTGGTGCGTACATGAATATATGTATGTATGTGCATACGTTTACCGTACGCTTGCTCAGTGCTTAGGCACAGACAAATCGACGCATTCGCATGTACTTTGTGTCGATCTCTTTTTGTGTATACAAGCAAAGACTTCGTTTCTCGGGTCTCAAACTTGTTACAACAGTTCACCCTTCCTCTTCTTTTCACCCGACGGACCGCATCAATATACCCGTTGGCCAAAAATTCAGTGATCGTGACTCTGTCTTATTACTTACTCAATGTTTAATCCTATGTTCTCTTCACTCACCAGTAAACCAGCTAGGTGTAGATAAAACACATTTATCAATTATCAGTCTCTTAATTCCAAATTCTTCGGGTTCAGATTTAAGCAAATTTCATAATTTTCAGCATTTCGCCTTTTTATCGTTATATATAAATATGTAAGGGAAAATGGGGAGTTGTGAGACACAGGGAGTTGTGAGATATTGTTACCTTTCGACATTATTCATTTGTTTACATTCGATTTTAAGTGTCAACAAATGTTCTCGATGCGATCTCACTTTTCAGCAAGCATTGGTCATATTTACACGCATTCGACGCGTCTCTCCAGTTACTGTTTTGGAATTTCTCGGTAAGTTTTTTTCATCATTTGTTTTGCGATACATTCGATCAGTTGTTGAAGCAAATTGCAAATGTTAATATACATATACAAATTATTAATTGTCCTATTAGCTTTGAATTTACACATTCACTTGGGCATGAACGTTCGATGTGTTTATGACTACGCGGCCATTTATAAAAAAACCGATTTGGGGAGTTGTAAGACACCGTTTTTTTCGACGTTTTAACGCATCTTTCATAAGTACCTCGCAATATTCATGCATTGTTTGTATATATATAATATCATTTTTGCATCATCTGCAAAGGTGCAATGCTGAAAAAATTAAGCAGAAACAACTCCATTCATTGCAATGTATGCGATCGAGCTGTGCACCTAAAGTGTGCCAATTTACGAACTGGTTATTATACATGTTCTCACTGCGAATCATCAGATTGATGGCATTGCATTTTTCATACACTTTTTTATAACAATTGTCTTTTCTTTTTTATTTTTCATCTTAATAAAGAACCAACAACTAAAATAAGTCATTTTTATTGATTTAAACCATGGTGTCTCACAACTCCCCACATTTTTGTATTTTGTATTATATTTTATATTATAATATACAATTTTAATTTTAAGGAAAATTGTAGTTTTGTTAAATAGGCCATACCAATAGCTTCGAGTATTCATTGACTAAAGATTCCATCGTTGACATATGCAGAATATTAAGATTTTGAGTAATACGGGTCCAAAAACAAAACCCGTCTCACAACTCCCCATTCTCCCCTACATACATATGTATGAGCGTGCATATGAAATATTATAAGTTTTAAGGGAGCGTAGAAAAACAAACGCACATTCAAAATAACAAACACTACTCACTGTGACAATATTTTCCTTGCCCCGTAACCATATAAAAAATAATCCATACATATGTACATATACACCGGCACGCAAAGATAACAGCATACATATGTATGTATATGTACGTACATACAGTGCACAACATAAACCTTGATACCTACCATTTCTAAGTATAATTTTAAGAAATTTCGCACATTATGATAGATTCTGAAAAACTTTATTTTTATATGAATAATACAATTCGTAATCAACAAAAAAAATCAACTTTCTTTGCTGCATCAACAACAGCAAGCAAAAATGTAACTGTAAGTATGAAATTCATACAGCAAAAGTATTGATACGCTCGCACTTTGAAGTAGCCAATGCGCGAAATGACGGTAGTATTGATTTGCGATGCTTCGAAATAATGTTTGTTTCTATTTTCAGTATAAGTGATGAAGTTCATTTCGCTTCTGTGCTTTTGAATAGGCACGAAGTATTGAAAACGACATCCAAGCATACGATTATCAGTTTATGTATGTACAGTGAACCAAAAAGAAACTGGGATACTAATATTTAAAAAAATATTCACAGATTTATAAGAAATAATAATATTGACGGTAACTCCGTTTATTTTTTCTTCACTGTACATACATATATGGAGACATAATAATAAATTAATTTACTTACCCAAGTTAAGAGTTGGAACCGCTCCATTCTTAAGATATTTTGGTCCCACGGCATCCTCCTCAAAATGTTTAATGCATACAAATGAATTATGTATTGGTATTTGCATTGAGGGTGAGATTCGCAAATTCTCCTTCCACAAATTTGATAATTCCCGATTTTTGGGAAATGCAAACGAACGAACGTTTTGTTCACTATTACACTCCCGAACACGACATTTTGAAACTTTAGGCATTTTTTTTTTTATTAATTAGTTATTAATATTTTCAAAATGTTTGCTTCACCGCGCACGTGCACTTACAATTGCCTTTCTTTTCGAATTAAAATTCAAACCAAAGTTCAATTGGTTACAAGCAATCATAAGAGCTTTTCAATATTTGGCGCAATTTTCATATAATTACATATGTACATACAGTAGACTCGCGGTTGAGGGAACCCCGGATTGAGGGAACTACTCGGTTGAGGGGACCACAAAAATTCTTTCATTGAGTACTCTGTAGAGGGAACCTTCAATCTAATAAGTACCGAGTAGAAGGAATCTCAAAATTTGTATGCAATTTCAGTTATTTTACAGTTATGTTAGAATGCGTATATGATTGGTATATACATACCTACAAGGTGGCGCAAAAGTAACCTTGCGATGTTTTTTGGCTGTAATTAAAAAAAAAAAATGAAAAACTTTGATTCTTCTTGTGGATTATTTATATTTGGTCTTTTAATTTTTTTTACATCAAGTCGAGAATATGATGTCATGTAAATGGCCGCCGCCACAGTTGATTGCCTTTTGAGCCCTTTTTATGGCATTTTCCATCACTTTGGCCAAAACTTCCGGTGATAGGTCCTCACATTCTTTACGGATATTATCTTTAAGAGCTGCAAGAGTCTGAGGCTTGTTGACATAAACGCGCGACTTCAAAAAGCCCCACAAAAAGAAGTCTGGAGCGGTCAAATCAGGCGGTCTTGCTGGCCAGTGCAAATCGCCAAAACGGGAGATTAGGCGCCCGGGAAATGCATCCTTCAGCATATCGGTTGTGGCACGTGCAGTGTGTGCCGTTGCACCGTCCTGTTTGAATCACATGTTTTCCAATCCCAATTCATCAAGTTGCGGCAAAAAGAACTCGTTGATCATTGCTCTGGCGCGCACCATTCACAGTAACCGTTTGGCCCGCGACGTCTTCGAAGAAAAAAGGTCCGATGACTCCTCCAGCACACCATACAGCACACCATACAGTGACTTTGAGCGGGTGTAATGGCTCTTCGTGGGTTACACGCGGATTTTCAGTGCCCCAGAAGCGTAAATTTTGCTTACTTACGTACCCGCTAAGATGGAAATGGGCCTCATAACTCATGATTATTTTTGATTAAAAATCATCTTCCGCTTGGTGGTGATTAAGGATGGCTTGAGCGTATGTTAGACGCGATTGGCGGTCAGCAGCTAACAGCTGATGCACCGTCTGGACTTTGTACGGAAACATCTTCAAATCTTGTACCAAAATTCGCTGTAAAGACCGTCGACTGATACCCATTTGCGTGGCACGTCGTCTGGTCGATGTCGACGGCGCTTCCATGACATCCTCGGCTACAGCAGCAATATTCTCTACAGAACGGCTACTCCGGGGTCTGCCACGCCTGGCAGCATCTCGTGTTGTGCCAGTATTTTCGAAGCGAGCGGCTAAACGTCGCAGTGTTTCACCAGTAGGCGTTGGACGGCGAGGAAATCTGCGACGAAATTCACGTTGTGCCAAAGTCACCGACCGATTATTGGTCAAATAAATAGTCAGTAATATTCCGCGTTCTGGAGCAGTGTAGCGTAACATTGTTTATTAACGTGGATTTCGCATGTGTTTACTACACAAATGCCAAAACAGAACTGACATTAGGGGCCAATCGCAAAATTTATAGCATTTTCTGATAGGAGGATTACTTTAGCGCCACCTGCTATATGTATATTGTGTACATTGTCCAGTGTAAAGCTATTTAGTTCGGTTCAGTGCGTTGAAGCAATTGTGCGAAATAAGATAGAGATAAAAAGAAACATTTACTTTTGCTAGTTAACTATGAAAGGAAAAGGTTCTTACCCCTCAAAACAAAATCTGAAATTATACAAAAGCTTGATAAAGGCTTTACATTAAAATCATTGGCTTATCAATATGGTGTTACCATGTCGACCATATCACATATAAAAAATGGCATAAGAAAGATTTAAAAGCATCGATAGCGTGCAGCATTAAACGGAAGTCTCTGAAGAAGGGTGAGTTTGCTAATATCGAAACTAAGCTATATAAATGGTTCATCACTCAAAGAAGTCGATATATTCCAATATCTGGAAACCTTATTAAAGAAAAAGCTAAAGAACTGCATGCAAAAATTTATGGAAATGGAAGTGGCTTTAACGCAAGTTCGGGCTGACTAAATGAATTCAGGGCTAGATTTGGAATTAGATTGTTGAAAATTTGCGGTGAAAAACTATCTTCTGATCAAGAAGCAGTGCTAGCATTAAAGGCAAAATTTTGGCGACTAAAAAATGATCATTCAGAAATTTTCAGCTTTCGTTGAACTACAGGTGCTCAAAAAGAGCATGGATGACTGCGGACATTTTCGAAGAATGGTTCCACAATTCCTTTGTACCAGAGGTAAATGAAATTATTAAATCATAACATAGGTAAATAATAAATTGAACTAAATAATTTTTTTTTTTGTTTTTTAGGTTACCACATTCCTAATACACGAGGGTCTACCAGTCAAAGCTGTTTTGATCTTAGATAATGCACCGTGCCATCCAAACCAAGGGTTATTAAAAACAGAATGTGGTTCAATTTTCGTTTTATATATGCCACTAAATGTAACTCCCCTTCTCCAGCCGATGGACCAGAATGTAATAAGGTTAACCAAGTTGCACTATAGAACAAATTTATTAAAATCAGCTATTGATAAAGACGAAATAGCCGACTTTAAAAAAAAAATTACTTTGAAAGATGCCATTTGCCTTTTGACTCAAGCATAGCAAAAAGTCGATGAGGACGTTATTAAAAAATGCTGGTGTCCATTACTTGACTATAAACATCCGATAGGCAATGATGAGTGTATCGAGGATGATGTGCCTCTCAGTGTTTTAAGACAGCAGCAAACAACATTCCGAATTTGAAGATTTACTCAATTTAACTGAAACTGCATTTCCACAGGTAAAAAGCACAATCATTACAGTTACGCATGCACTTAACATGCCATAATTTTTTTATTTCAGTCGAACCTAAGTGTCAACGATCTAAGAATCGATAACAATGGTACTGAGGGCGTTATCAATGATGCTAATCAACCTGTTGAGGCATCTGATGAGGATGAGGATGAGGATGAGCATGACGAAATAAACGGCGGCAAGTGTACAATAGAGGCAGCTGAAGCCATTAAAATTTTTGACAAAGCAATCCATTGGACCGAACACAATACCAACTCGCTCGAACACATCACTTTTCTTAACAATATCGGGGATATTGCAGTGAAAAAATCACTGGAAGCTAAGAAAAAACAAAGTACTATATTGGACTTCTTTAAATAATATGTTTTTATTATATGAAATAAATACACTCACTGCACAAACTATGTACGTCTACCTTACATACAACAGTATTAAAAAAAAATTTATAATCCGCCCACTTCTGTACATGTATAATTTCAATCTTCAAGGGAAAGTCTGGGTTGAGGGGAATAGCCCTTGCACGAATTAGTTCCCTCAACCCCGAGTCTACTGTATATACATTTATCCAATCAAAATCAAATCTAATGCAATCATACATTTTTTCCAATATTTGGCGCAATTTTCATATAAACCTAATATACATATCGCACCCTAAATACAAAAGGGTCACAACTCAAAATGTACTTCTGCTCAAATATGAACGAGACGTTATCAATAAAACGGTCCGCGGATGACATATGGCAAAAATAAATTTTTTGGTTTTTGGTAGGACTGTTATAAGCTTACATGGCAAATTTCAGCGTGATATGTCACATAGTTTGTTTTCTGTGCTACTCTAAACAAGTCAAGCTCGAGTGTGGAAAATTTTGAGTTGTGCCCCTTTTGTATTTAGGGTGCGATATGTCCTTTGCTAATAGATGTATATAAACATGCATACATACAATTACGCGCAATTTTCATAAAAAAACCAAAAAGAACAAATCTGTAAACATGCATACAAATCATATGGACATATCAAATGAACAAATCTGTTCTGTACGCAAGCAATTGTAAGTTAATGTAAACTACATTTTTTCACACTTGCGTATCACTCTCTCCCTCTCATTTCTCTCCGGCAGCCATATTAATTAATTTCCTACTGTTAACTTGTGCTGATTTCATTTTCTTACACGTATTTTGTTAGAGCCCAAAATGAGGAACGGGCCGGGACTGCGCCTTCTCTATGAATTTACGTTGAATTGACGGTTAACCAAATACATATTTTTTTCTTCCTCAAGTATAACATTCTTATGGACAGCTTAGGCTCGTGAGGGAAGATGTGATGGGCTCTTTTTATTACTGATCGAGACTTGCTTTGAGAAATATGCGCTTACGTTAATTAATGAAATAGTTTTTGTTGTATTAAAGAATGTTTCAGAATGCTGTTTCTGCGCCTATGAAGGTATTTTGTTTTTGTAAGTACAGTGACTCTATAAAGAACTCGGACACCCAAGTGATATGGTTTTAAATACAACAAAAATATATACATATATGTGTACATATATTAAAATGCAAATCCAATGCGTTTATGTGTCAAATTTATTTTCGTTCTTCAAAACTACAAAAAACATAGCAAACTTCAACTCATTCGTACAAAAAAGTACAAACATAAAAACGTAGCAAAATACATGGGAAAAAGAACTTGGACATTTATATAAAGTAGAGTTAGGCAAATAATATTTAAGAAAAAATAATATAATTACTATTTAGTCGACATGTTGTCTAATAAATAAATTTCTCAATTCAATTGAGCTTTGTCCACGCGTTTACCCATGTTTATAATTTTATCCAACAGAACACGACTGAAATTTTATTTTAATTTATTATGTTTGGTTCTTTTTTTGCACTGTTCTACCAAGACAAAATTAATTGTAGGATTCCCTGTTTTAAAGTGCCAAACAATCGCATTAATGCCAGATGTCCGACTTCTTTTTTGACACCAATTTTGAGAATGTTGCATGATACATTTTTGTAAACTAAAATTTTGTAAACTACTATGATTTGTAAAGTATTATTACTATTTTTGAAATCCTATTTAAATACCCAATAGCAAAATATAAAAATAAAAATATTTAACTTGCATTTCTTACGAAAATTTAAAATTTGAAACTGCATGCTACATATGGCCGAGGTCTTTATTGAGCCACTGTAAGTAAAATTCCATTAAGTAAATAATGAATAAAGGGCATATATTTTATTAACCTTTATAGATAAATTCAAATATGTACATCTATGCACAGTGGTCACACAATTTATTCGTACAGTCACAGTTTATAAACATAATATTTAATAATAATAAAATGTTGATATATCCGTAAATAATAACATATTTATTGAATATTTAAGGAACAAAAACTTTGAATTTCATTTCGGGAATTAGAGAACTTAAGGCAATAACGAAATAAGGCACAATTTAATGCAAAAATGTTGTTCGTACATAGCCATATAAGGATTGTTTTATTATTAAATATTTAAAAAATATTTAAAAAATAATGAAAAAACAAGTATTTAGTACTTTGTTGAGCCGCCTTTGGCTTTAATAACTGCTTCCAAACGTCGTTGCATACTTTTTCCCAAAACCTTGGTCTCATTAGCTGCAATTTTCTCCCACTCAACACTTAAAGCTGTCTTTAATGACGCTTTTGATGTTATTTTTTGCTTTCTGATTCTCCTTTCTAAGAGCTCCTAGACATGCTCAATTGGGTTCAGATGCGGTGATTGAGGGGAATATTTAAGCTGCTTACAGTGGTAAATAAGCCATTCTTACACGAGATGAGATGAGTGTTTTGGGTCATTGTCTTGTCGGAACAAGAACCCTCTAGCATTCAGTCCAAGCTTAACGGCATTATCATGCAAATTATTCTTCAAGATGTTTAAATACAGATGTTTGTCCATTTTATCATCAACAGAAACCATTTTTCCTACTGCAGATGAAACTATCCACCCCCAAACCATTGCATTTCCTCCTCCGTACTTGAGGGAAGGAATACGATTTTTTTCATCTGATCCGGAAACATTAAATTTCGACTCATCACTAAATATGACGTTTTCCCAAAAAGAATCTGTCACATTTATATAGCAATTGACGAACTCCAATCTCTTATTTCTGTTAACATCTGAAATGTAGGGCCTGAGGCGTGCCACTCTACTACGATAACAAGCGTTTTTCAGACAATTATGGACTGTTTATGGGCTTACTTTTTTATGCAAAGGCTCTAGAATATTTCGGCATAGTATAGTGGAGGTTATTTCGGGATTTCGCGTGAGAGATGCTATTATGTTGCGTTCCGCACGTGAAGTCAATATTTTTCGCCTTCCGGCTTAGTGGTGATTAGCTTCCAATTTACCAGTATTAACGTAATTAGCAATAACACTTTGCACGGTAGAATGCGATTTGCCAATTTTTTGTCGATTTCCCGCAGAGACTTGTTTTCCATTGACAATTTAATAACAATTTTACCCATTTCTAATGGCAAATCCGCACTTCGTCTCATTTTGCCACTTTCAATCGAGATATAACGCGCAACTGAAACTGAATCAGCGAGAAAAACAAAAACAACCTATTTTATTTTGTTTTCAGCAATATTAGTAAAACACAAACGATTTTTACTGTTACTTTTGTAGCAATAATATAATGAACTGAAAGTGTACAATAAATGCTTTGCAGCGTTTTGCTACGTCTGCCTGCTTTCCTTGGAGTCCCTCAGTGTGAGTTGAAATAAGGGGAGTTTTGTTTCGGCAATTCATCAGGAATGTAACCCAAAACAATATATTGTCACAGCAAATATTTTGCGGAAAGCTAAAGTTTTTTACGTACTACGCAAGGTGTACGAATAATTTGCGTGACCACTGTATATAATTCAATATTAAGTCAAATCTTTGTTCTCTTGATATATAATATCCTCCAACTCCTAGTTAGAGCATACAACGTTTAATGGTAATGTATGGTAGGTATAAAATTATCTACTTCCATGCGACATAAATATTCAAATAAAAAATATTTTATTGTATATTAAAATCCTACAAAAATCAAAAGTAGGCAAATCAAAATTTTACCATAGCATCAAATATGATGCATTAGTGCGTACGCATGATGGAAAGAATAAGGATATGGCGCCTATCGTGGTACCTATACTTTGTTCTCATCGAATTTGACAATGAGTTACGTCGTTTTAGCACCAGTATGGCCAGATTACCATTTTCGTAACTTGATTTATGATTTTTTTTGTTATTTAGTCTCGGAGTCTTAGTTCTTTCTTCATGACATTTTTCTAGCCTGTTCTAATTGAAAGTAATGTTTATAATTTTGTAAAATATACATTTTCTAAAATTAGTTAGTGATTTGTTACTCAGTTTTATTTAGCTTTACTTTTTTTCAACATCTGGTCGTATTACCCGCGATTGCAGTTGAGAGAGGGACATTTTATATTCTTCCATAACCTTAAAATTAAATTTACACTTTCAAAATATCAAATTTTATAAGAACCAAAAAGTTTTTATTAACACTAAAATCTTCTCAGAGTGACCTTTTTTAACATTCCTTTGTTTAATAGTAAAGTTTTTTTTCTAACTTATAGTTTCGGTAGCTTTAAATTAAAAATAAGAAACAAACACCAGCTTAAAAATTTTCGTATTTTGATCTATAGAAAAGCACTAAATTTATAGTGAATAGCAAATGATTGGCAACACTGCACAACTTGGCAAAAGTGACGTCACGCACTCTCTGATGGGCGCAATCTTGTTTCTATCATTCTTGGTGCGTACATGAATATATGTATGTATGTGCATACGTTTGCCGTACTCTTGCTCAGTGCTTAGGCACAGACAAATCGACGCGTTCGCATGTACTTTGTGTCGATCTCTTTTTGTGTATACAAGCAAAGACTTCGTTTCTCGGGTCTCAAACTTGTTACAACAGTTCACCCTTCCTCTTCTTTTCACCCGACGGACCGCATCAATATACCCGTTGGCCAAAAATTCAGTGATCGTGACTCTGTCTTATTACTTACTCAATGTTTAATCCTATGTTCTCTTCACTCACCAGTAAACCAGCTAGGTGTAGATAAAACACATTTATCAATTATCAGTCTCTTAATTCCAAATTCTTCGGGTTCAGATTTAAGCAAATTTCATAATTTTCAGCATTTCGCCTTTTTATCGTTATATATAAATATGTACATATGTATGAGCGTGCATATGAAATATTATAAGTTTTAAGGGAGCGTAGAAAAACAAACGCACATACAAAATAACAAACACTACTCACTGTGACAATATTTTCCTTGTCCCGTAACCATATAAAAAATAATCCATACATACATATGTACATATACACCGGCACGCAAAGATAACAGCATACATATGTACATATGTATATGTACGTACATACAGTGCACAACATAAACCTTGATACCTACCATTTCTAAGTATAATTTTAAGAAATTTCGCACATTATGATAGATTCTGAAAAACTTTATTTTTATATGAATAATACAATTCGTAATCAACAAAAAAAATCAACTTTCTTTGCTGCATCAACAACAGCAAGCAAAAATGTAACTGTAAGTATGAAACCCATACCTGAAATGACGGTAGTATTGATTTGCGATGCTTCGAAATAATGTTTGTTTCTATTTTCAGTATAAGTGATGAAGTTCATTTCGCTTCTGTGCTTTTGAATAGGCACGAAGTATTGAAAACGACATCCAAGCATACGATTATCAGTTTATGTATGTACAGTGAACCAAAAAGAAACTGGGATACTAATATTTAAAAAAATATTCACAGATTTATAAGAAATAATAATATTGACGGTAACTCCGTTTATTTTTTCTTCACTGTACATACATATATGGAGACATAATAATAAATTAATTTACTTACCCAAGTTAAGAGTTGGAACCGCTCCATTCTTAAGATATTTTGGTCCCACGGCATCCTCCTCAAAATGTTTAATGCATACAAATGAATTATGTATTGGTATTTGCATTGAGGGTGAGATTCGCAAATTCTCCTTCCACAAATTTGATAATTCCCGATTTTTGGGAAATGCAAACGAACGAACGTTTTGTTCACTATTACTCTCCCGAACACGACATTTTGAAACTTTAGGCATTTTTTTTTTTATTAATTAGTTATTAATATTTTCAAAATGTTTGCTTCACCGCGCACGTGCACTTACAATTGCCTTTCTTTTCGAATTAAAATTCAAACCAAAGTTCAATGGGTTACAAGCAATCATAAGAGCTTTTCAATATTTGGCGCAATTTTCATATACATATGTACATACAGTAGACTCGCGGTTGAGGGAACCCCGGATTGAGGGAACTACTCGGTTGAGGGGACCACAAAAATTCTTTCATTGAGTACTCTGTAGAGGGAACCTTCAATCTAATAAGTACCGAGTAGAAGGAATCTCAAAATTTGTATGCAATTTCAGTTATTTTACAGTTATGTTAGAATGCGTATATGATTGGTATATACATACCTACAAGGTGGCGCAAAAGTAACCTTGCGATGTTTTTTGGCTGTAATTAAAAAAAAAAATGAAAAACTTTGATTCTTCTTGTGGATTATTTATATTTGGTCTTTTAATTTTCTTTACATCAAGTCGAGAATATGATGTCATGTAAATAGCCGCCGCCACAGTTCATTGCCTTTTGAGCCCTTTTTATGGCATTTTCCATCACTTTGGCCAAAACTTCCGGCGATAGGTCCTCACATTCTTTACGGATATTGTCTTTAAGAGCTGCAAGAGTCTGAGGCTTGTTGACATAAACCCGCGACTTCAAAAAGCCCCACAAAAAGAAGTCTGGCGGTCTTGCTGGCCAGTGCAAATCGCCAAAACGGGAGATTAGGCGCCCGGGAAATGCATCCTTCCCGTTGCACCGTCCTGTTTGAATCACATGTTTTCCAATCCCAATTCATCAAGTTGCGGCAAAAAGAACTCGTTGATCATTGCTCTGGCGCGCACCATTCCCAGTAACCGTTTGGCCCGCGACGTCTTCGAAGGAAAAAGGTCCGATGACTCCTCCAGCACACCATACAGCACACCATACAGTGACTTTGAGCGGGTGTAATGGCTCTTCGTGGGTTACACGCGGATTTTCAGTGCCCCAGAAGCGTAAATTTTGCTTACTTACGTACCCGCTAAGATGGAAATGGGCCTCATCACTCATGATTATTTTTGATTAAAAATCATCTTCCGCTTGGTGGTGATTAAGGATGGCTTGAGCGTATGTTAGACGCGATTGGCGGTCTGCAGCTAACAGCTGATGCACCGTCTGGACTTTGTACGGAAACATCTTCAAATCTTGTACCAAAATTCGCTGTAAAGACCGTCGACTGATAGCCATTTGCGTGGCACGTCGTCTGGTCGATGTCGACGGCGCTTCCATGACATCCTCGGCTACAGCAGCAATATTCTCTACAGAACGGCTACTCCGGGGTCTGCCACGCCTGGCAGCATCTCGTGTTGTGCCAGTATTTTCGAGGCGAGCGGCTAAACGTCGCAGTGTTTCACCAGTAAGCGTTGGACGGCGAGGAAATCTGCGACGAAATTCACGTTGTGCCAAAGTCACCGACCGATTATTGGTCAAATAAAAGTCAGTAATATTCCGCGTTCTGGAGCAGTGTAGCGTAACATTGTGTATTAACGTGGATTTCGCATGTGTTTACTACACAAATGCCAAAACAGAACTGACATTAGGGGCCAATCGCAAAATGTATAGCATTTTCTGATAGGAGGATTACTTTAGCGCCACCTGCTATATGTATATTGTGTACATTGTCCAGTGTAAAGCTATTTAGTTCGGTTCAGTGCGTTGAAGCAATTGTGCGAAATAAGATAGAGATAAAAAGAAACATTTACTTTTGCTAGTTAACTATGAAAGGAAAAGGTTTTTACCCCTCAAAACAAAATCTGAAATTATACAAAAGCTCGATAAAGGCTTTATATTAAAATCATTGGCTTATCAATATGGTGTTACCAAATCGACCATATCACATATAAAAAATGGCAAAAGAAAGATTTAAAAGCATCGACAGCGTGCAGCATTAAACGGAAGTCTCTGAAGAAGGGTGAGTTTGCTAATATCGAAACTAAGCTATATAAATGGTTCATCACTCAAAGAAGTCGATATATTCCAATATCTGGAAACCTTATTAAAGAAAAAGCTAAAGAACTGCATGCAAAAATTTATGGAAATGGAAGTGGCTTTAACGCAAGTTCGGGCTGGCTAAATGAATTCAGGGCTAGATTTGGAATTAGATTGTTGAAAATTTGCGGTGAAAAACTATCTTCTGATCAAGAAGCAGTGCTAGCATTAAAGGCAAAATTTTGGCGACTAAAAAATGATCATTCAGAAATTTTCAGCTTTCGTTGAACTACAGGTGCTCAAAAAGAGCATGGATGACTGCGGACATTTTCGAGGAATGGTTCCACAATTCCTTTGTACCAGAGGTAAATGAAATTATTAAATCATAACATAGGTAAATAATAAATTGAACTAAATAATTTTTTTTTTGTTTTTTAGGTTACCACATTCCTAATACACGAGGGTCTACCAGTCAAAGCTGTTTTGATCTTAGATAATGCACCGTGCCATCCAAAACAAGGGTTATTAAAAACAGAATGTGGTTCAATTTTCGTTTTATATATGCCACCAAATGTAACACCTCTTCTCCAGCCGATGGACCAGAATGTAATAAGGTTAACCAAGTTGCACTATAGAACAAATTTATTAAAATCAGCTATTGATAAAGACGAAATAGCCGACTTTAAAAAAAAAATTACTTTGAAAGATGCCATTTGCCTTTTGACTCAAGCATGGCAAAAAGTCGATGCCGACGTTATTAAAAAATGCTGGTGTCCATTACTTGACTATAAACATCCGATAGGCAATGATGAGTGTATCGAGGATGATGTGCCTCTCAGTGTTTTAAGACAGCAGCAAACAACATTCCGAATTTGAAGATTTACTCAATTTAACTGAAACTGCATTTCCACAGGTAAAAAGCACAATCATTACAGTTACGCATGCACTTAACATGCCATAATTTTTTTATTTCAGTCGAACCTAAGTGTCAACGATCTAAGAATCGATAACAATTGCGCTAATGGTACTGCGGGCGTTATCAATGATGCTAATCAACCTGTTGAGGCATCTGATGAGGATGAGGATGAGGATGAGGATGAGCATGACGAAATAAACGGCGACAAGTGTACAATAGAGGCAGCTGAAGCCATTAAAATTTTTGACAAAGCAATCCATTGGACCGAACACAATACCAACTCGCTCGAACACATCACTTTTCTTAACAATATCGGGGATATTGCAGTGAAAAAATCACTGGAAGCTAAGAAAAAACAAAGTACTATATTGGACTTCTTTAAATAATATGTTTTTATTATATGAAATAAATACACTCACTGCACAAACTATGTACGTCTACCTTACATACAACAGTATTAAAAAAAAAATTATAATCCGCCCACTTCTGTACATGTATAATTTCAATCTTCAAGGGAAAGTCTGGGTTGAGGGGAATAGCCCTTGCACGAATTAGTTCCCTCAACCCCGAGTCTACTGTATATACATTTATCCAATCAAAATCAAATCTAATGCAATCATACATTTTTTCCAATATTTGGCGCAATTTTCATATAAACCTAGTATACATATCGCACCCTAAATACAAAAGGGTCACAACTCAAAATGTACTTCTGCTCAAATATGAACGAGACGTTATCAATAAAACGGTCCGCGGATGACATATGGCAAAAATACATTTTTTGGTTTTTGGTAGGACTGTTATAAGCTTACATGGCAAATTTCAGCGTGATATGTCACATAGTTTGTTTTCTGTGCTACTGTAAACAAGTCAAGCTCGAGTGTGGAAAATTTTGAGTTGTGCCCCTTTTGTATTTAGGGTGCGATATGTCCTTTGCTAATAGATGTATATAAACATGCATACATACAATTACGCGCAATTTTCATAAAAAAACCAAAAAGAACAAATCTGTAAACATGCATACAAATCATATGGACATATCAAATGAACAAATCTGTTCTGTACGCAAGCAATTGTAAGTTAATGTAAACTACATTTTTTCACACTTGCGTATCACTCTCTCCCTCTCATTTCTCTCCGGCAGCCATATTAATTAATTTCCTACTGTTAACTTGTGCTGATTTCATTTTCTTACACGTATTTTGTTAGAGCCCAAAATGAGGAACGGGCCGGGACTGCGCCTTCTCTATGAATTTACGTTGAATTGACGGTTAACCAAATACATATTTTTTTCTTCCTCAAGTATAACATTCTTATGGACAGCTTAGGCTCGTGAGGGAAGATGTGATGGGCTCTTTTTATTACTGATCGAGACTTGCTTTGAGAAATATGCGCTTGCGTTAATTAATGAAATAGTTTTTGTTGCATTAAAGAATGTTTCAGAATGCTGTTTCTGCGCCTATGAAGGTATTTTGTTTTTGTAAGTACAGTGACTCTATAAAGAACTCGGACACCCAAGTGATATGGTTTTAAATAAAACAAAAATATATACATATATGTGTACATACATATATTAAAATGCAAATCGAATGCGTTTATGTGTCAAATTTATTTTCGTTCTTCAAAACTACAAAAAACATAGCAAACTTCAACTCATTCGTACAAAAAAGTACAAACATAAAAACGTAGCAAAATACATGGGAAAAAGAACTTGGACATTTATATAAAGTAGAGTTAGGCAAATAATATTTAAGAAAAAATAATATAATTACTATTTAGTCGACATGTTGTCTAATAAATAAATTTCTCAATTCAATTGAGCTTTGTCCACGCGTTTACCCATGTTTATAATTTTATCCAACAGAACACGACTGAAATTTTATTTTAATTTATTATGTTTGGTTCTTTTTTTGCACTGTTCTACCAAGACAAAATTAATTGTAGGATTCCCTGTTTTAAAGTGCCAAACAATCGCATTAATGCCAGATGTCCGACTTCTTTTTTGACACCAATTTTGAGAATGTTGCATGATACATTTTTGTAAACTAAAATTTTGTAAACTACTATGATTTGTAAAGTATTAATACTATTTTTGAAATCCTATTTAAATACCCAATAGCAAAATATACAAATAAAAATATTTAACTTGCATTTCTTACGAAAATTTAAAATTTGAAACTGCATGCTACATATGGCCGGGGTCTTTATTGAGCCACTGTAAGTAAAATTCCATTAAGTAAATAATGAATAAAGGGCATATATTTTATTAACCTTTATAGATAAATTCAAATATGTACATCTATGCACAGTGGTCACACAATTTATTCGTACACTCACAGTTTATAAACATAATATTTAATAATAATAAAATGTTGATATATCCGTAAATAATAACATATTTATTGAATATTTAAGGAACAAAAACTTTGAATTTCATTTCGGGAATTAGAGAACTTAAGGCAATAACGAAATAAGGCACAATTTAATGCAAAAATGTTGTTCGTACATAGCCATATAAGGAATATTTTATTATTAAATATTTAAAAAATATTTAAAAAATAATGAAAAAACAAGTATTTAGTACTTTGTTGGGCCGCCTTTGGCTTTAATAACTGCTTCCAAACGTCGTTGCATACTTTTTCCCAAAACCTTGGTCTCATTAGCTGCAATTTTCTCCCACTCAACACTTAAAGCTGTCTTTAATGACGCTTTTGATGTTATTTTTTGCTTTCTGATTCTCCTTTCTAAGAGCTCCTAGACATGCTCAATTGGGTTCAGATGCGGTGATTGAGGGGAATATTTAAGCTGCTTACAGTAGTAAATAAGCCATTCTTACACGAGATAAGATGAGTGTTTTGGGTCATTGTCTTGTCGGAACAAGAACCCTCTAGCATTCAGTACAAGCTTAACGGCATTATCATGCAAATTATTCTTCAAGATGTTTAAATACAGATGTTTGTCCATTTTATCATCAACAGAAACCATTTTTCCTACTGCAGATGAAACTATCCACCCCCAAACCATTGCATTTCCTCCTCCGTACTTGAGGGAAGGAATACGATTTTTTTCATCTGATCCGGAAACATTAAATTTCGACTCATCACTAAATATGACGTTTTCCCAAAAAGAATCTGTCACATTTATATAGCAATTGACGAACTCCAATCTCTTATTTCTGTTAATATCTGAAATGTAGGGCCTGAGGCGTGCCACTCTACTACGATAACAAGCGTTTTTCAGACAATTATGGACTGTTTATAGGCTTACTTTTTTATGCAAAGGCTCTAGAATATTTCGGCATAGTATAGTGGAGGTTATTTCGGGATTTCGCGTGACAGATGCTATTATGTTGCGTTCCGCACGTGAAGTCAATATTTTTCGCCTTCCGGCTTAGTGGTGATTAGTTTCCAATTTACCAGTATTAACGTAATTAGCAATAACACTTTGCACGGTAGAATGCGATTTGCCAATTTTTTGTCGATTTCCCGCAGAGACTTGTTTTCCATTGACAATTTAATAACAATTTTCCCCTTTTCTAATGGCAAATCCGCACTTCGTCTCATTTTGTCACTTTCAATCGAGATATAACGCGCAACTGAAACTGAATCAGCGAGAAAAACAAAAACAACCTATTTTATTTTGTTTTCAGCAATATTAGTAAAACACAAACGATTTTTACTGTTACTTTACTAGCAATAATATCATGAACTGAAAGTGTACAATAAATGCTTTGCAGCGTTTTGCTACGTCTGCCTGCTTTCCTAGGAGTCCCTCAGTGTGAGTTGAAATAAGGGGAGTTTTG
Organism: Anastrepha ludens; assembly: GCF_028408465.1. Classification (NCBI taxonomy): domain Eukaryota; kingdom Metazoa; phylum Arthropoda; class Insecta; order Diptera; family Tephritidae; genus Anastrepha; species Anastrepha ludens. Next base: position 68,630,269 of record NC_071503.1, on the reverse strand, counting down.
TTTCGGCAATTCATCAGGAATGTAACCCAAAAAAATATATTGTCACAGCAAATATTTTGCGGAAAGCTAAAGTTTTTTACGTACTACGCAAGGTGTACGAATAATTTGCGTGACCACTGTATATAATTCAATATTAAGTCAAATCTTTGTTCTCTTGATATATAATATCCTCCAACTCCTAGTTAGAGCATACGACGTTTAATGGTAATGTATGGTAGGTATAAAATTATCTACTTCCATGCGACGTAAATATTCAAATAAAAAATATTTTATTGTATATTAAAATCCTACAAAAATCAAAAGTAGGCAAATCAAAATTTTACCATAGCATCAAATATGATGCATTAGTGCGTGCGCATGATGGAAAGAATAAGGATATGGCGCCTATCGTGGTACCTATACTTTGTTCTCATCGAATTTGACAATGAGTTACGTCGTTTTAGCACCAGTATGGCCAGATTACCATTTTCGTAACTTGATTTATGATTTTTTTTGTTATTTAGTCTCGGAGTCTTAGTTCTTTCTTCATGACATTTTTCTAGCCTGTTCTAATTGAAAGTAATGTTTATAATTTTGTAAAATATACATTTTCTAAAATTAGTTAGTGAATTGTTACTCAGTTTTATTTAGCTTTACTTTTTTTCAACATCTGGTCGTATTACCCGCGATTGCAGTTGAGAGAGGGACATTTTATATTCTTCCATAACCTTAAAATTAAATTTACACTTTCAAAATATCAAATTTTATAAGAACCAAAAAATTTTTATTAACACTAAAATCTTCTCAGAGTGACCTTTTTTAACATTCCTTTGTTTAATAGTAAAGTTTTTTTTCTAACTTATAGTTTCGGTAGCTTTAAATTAAAAATAAGAAACAAACACCAGCTTAAAAATTTTCGTATTTTGATCTATAGAAAAGCACTAAATTTATAGTGAATAGCAAATGATTGGCAACACTGCACAACTTGGCAAAAGTGACGACACGCACTCTCTGATGGGCGCAATCTTGTTTCTATCATTCTTGGTGCGTACATGAATATATGTATGTATGTACATACGTTTACCGTACTCTTGCTCAGTGCTTAGGCACAGACAAATCGACGCATTCGCATGTACTTTGTGTCGATCTCTTTTTGTGTATACAAGCAAAGACTTCGTTTCTCGGGTCTCAAACTTGTTACAACAGTTCACCCTTCCTCTTCTTTTCACCCGACGGACCGCATCAATATACCCGTTGGCCAAAAATTCAGTGATTGTGACTCTATCTTATTACTTACTCAATGTTTAATCCTATGTTCTCTTCACTCACCAGTAAACCAGCTAGGTGTAGATAAAACACATTTATCAATTATCAGTCTCTTAATTCCAAATTCTTCGGGTTCAGATTTAAGCAAATTCCATAATTTTCAGCATTTCGCCTTTTTATCGTTATATATAAATATGTACATATGTATGAGCGTGCATATGAAATATTATAAGTTTTAAGGGAGCGTAGAAAAACAAACGCACATACAAAATAACAAACACTACTCACTGTGACAATATTTTCCTTGTCCCGTAACCATATAAAAAATAATCCATACATACATATGTACATATACACCGGCACGCAAAGATAACAGCATACATATGTACATATGTATATGTACGTACATACAGTGCACAACATAAACCTTGATACCTACCATTTCTAAGTATAATTTTAAGAAATTTCGCACATTATGATAGATTCTGAAAAACTTTATTTTTATATGAATAATACAATTCGTAATCAACAAAAAAAATCAACTTTCTTTGCTGCATCAACAACAGCAAGCAAAAATGTAACTGTAAGTATGAAACCCATACCTGAAATGACGGTAGTATTGATTTGCGATGCTTCGAAATAATGTTTGTTTCTATTTTCAGTATAAGTGATGAAGTTCATTTCGCTTCTGTGCTTTTGAATAGGCACGAAGTATTGAAAACGACATCCAAGCATACGATTATCAGTTTATGTATGTACAGTGAACCAAAAAGAAACTGGGATACTAATATTTAAAAAAATATTCACAGATTTATAAGAAATAATAATATTGACGGTAACTCCGTTTATTTTTTCTTCACTGTACATACATATATGGAGACATAATAATAAATTAATTTACTTACCCAAGTTAAGAGTTGGAACCGCTCCATTCTTAAGATATTTTGGTCCCACGGCATCCTCCTCAAAATGTTTAATGCATACAAATGAATTATGTATTGGTATTTGCATTGAGGGTGAGATTCGCAAATTCTCCTTCCACAAATTTGATAATTCCCGATTTTTGGGAAATGCAAACGAACGAACGTTTTGTTCACTATTACTCTCCCGAACACGACATTTTGAAACTTTAGGCATTTTTTTTTTTATTAATTAGTTATTAATATTTTCAAAATGTTTGCTTCACCGCGCACGTGCACTTACAATTGCCTTTCTTTTCGAATTAAAATTCAAACCAAAGTTCAATTGGTTACAAGCAATCATAAGAGCTTTTCAATATTTGGCGCAATTTTCATATACATATGTATGTACATACAGTAGACTCGCGGTTGAGGGAACCCCGGATTGAGGGAACTACTCGGTTGAGGGGACCACAAAAATTCTTTCATTGAGTACTCTGTAGAGGGAACCTTCAATCTAATAAGTACCGAGTAGAAGGAACCTCAAAATTTGTATGCAATTTCAGTTATTTTACAGTTATGTTAGAATGCGTATATGATTGGTATATACATACCTACAAGGTGGCGCAAAAGTAACCTTGCGATGTTTTTTGGCTGTAATTAAAAAAAAAAATGAAAAACTTTGATTCTTCTTGTGGATTATTTATATTTGGTCTTTTAATTTTCTTTACATCAAGTCGAGAATATGATGTCATGTAAATGGCCGCCGCCACAGTTGATTGCCTTTTGAGCCCTTTTTATGGCATTTTCCATCACTTTGGCCAAAACTTCCGGCGATAGGTCCTCACATTCTTTACGGATATTGTCTTTAAGAGCTGCAAGAGTCTGAGGCTTGTTGACATAAACCCGCGACTTCAAAAAGCCCCACAAAAAGAAGTCTGGCGATCTTGCTGGCCAGTGCAAATCGCCAAAACGGGAGATTAGGCGCCCGGGAAATGCATCCTTCCCGTTGCACCGTCCTGTTTGAATCACATGTTTTCCAATCCCAATTCATCAAGTTGCGGCAAAAAGAACTCGTTGATCATTGCTCTGGCGCGCACCATTCCCAGTAACCGTTTGGCCCGCGACGTCTTCGAAGGAAAAAGGTCCGATGACTCCTCCAGCACACCATACAGCACACCATACAGTGACTTTGAGCGGGTGTAATGGCTCTTCGTGGGTTACACGCGGATTTTCAGTGCCCCAGAAGCGTAAATTTTGCTTACTTACGTACCCGCTAAGATGGAAATGGGCCTCATCACTCATGATTATTTTTGATTAAAAATCATCTTCCGCTTGGTGGTGATTAAGGATGGCTTGAGCGTATGTTAGACGCGATTGGCGGTCTGCAGCTAACAGCTGATGCACCGTCTGGACTTTGTACGGAAACATCTTCAAATCTTGTACCAAAATTCGCTGTAAAGACCGTCGACTGATAGCCATTTGCGTGGCACGTCGTCTGGTCGATGTCGACGACGCTTCCATGACATCCTCGGCTACAGCAGCAATATTCTCTACAGAACGGCTACTCCGGGGTCTGCCACGCCTGGCAGCATCTCGTGTTGTGCCAGTATTTTCGAGGCGAGCGGCTGAACGTTGCAGTGTTTCACCAGTAGGCGTTGGACGGCGAGGAAATCTGCGACGAAATTCACGTTGTGCCAAAGTCACCGACCGATTATTGGTCAAATAAATAGTCAGTAATATTCCGCGTTCTGGAGCAGTGTAGCGTAACATTGTTTATTAACGTGGATTTCGCATGTGTTTACTACACAAATGCCAAAACAGAACTGACATTAGGGGCCAATCGCAAAATGTATAGCATTTTCTGATAGGAGGATTACTTTAGCGCCACCTGCTATATGTATATTGTGTACATTGTCCAGTGTAAAGCTATTTAGTTCGGTTCAGTGCGTTGAAGCAATTGTGCGAAATAAGATAGAGATAAAAAGAAACATTTACTTTTGCTAGTTAACTATGAAAGGGAAAAGGTTTTTACCCCTCAAAACAAAATCTGAAATTATACAAAAGCTCGATAAAGGCTTTATATTAAAATCATTGGCTTATCAATATGGTGTTACCAAATCGACCATATCACATATAAAAAATGGCAAAAGAAAGATTTAAAAGCATCGACAGTGTGCAGCATTAAACGGAAGTCTCTGAAGAAGGGTGAGTTTGCTAATATCGAAACTAAGCTATATAAATGGTTCATCACTCAAAGAAGTCGATATATTCCAATATCTGGAAACCTTATTAAAGAAAAAGCTAAAGAACTGCATGCAAAAATTTATGGAAATGGAAGTGGCTTTAACGCAAGTTCGGGCTGGCTAAATGAATTCAGGGCTAGATTTGGAATTAGATTGTTGAAAATTTGCGGTGAAAAACTATCTTCTGATCAAGAAGCAGTGCTAGCATTAAAGGCAAAATTTTGGCGACTAAAAAATGATCATTCAGAAATTTTCAGCTTTCGTTGAACTACAGGTGCTCAAAAAGAGCATGGATGACTGCGGACATTTTCGAGGAATGGTTCCACAATTCCTTTGTACCAGAGGTAAATGAAATTATTAAATCATAACATAGGTAAATAATAAATTGAACTAAATAATTTGTTTTTTGTTTTTTAGGTTACCACATTCCTAATACACGAGGGTCTACCAGTCAAAGCTGTTTTGATCTTAGATAATGCACCGTGCCATCCAAAACAAGGGTTATTAAAAACAGAATGTGGTTCAATTTTCGTTTTATATATGCCACCAAATGTAACACCTCTTCTCCAGCCGATGGACCAGAATGTAATAAGGTTAACCAAGTTGCACTATAGAACAAATTTATTAAAATCAGCTATTGATAAAGACGAAATAGCCGACTTTAAAAAAAAAATTACTTTGAAAGATGCCATTTGCCTTTTGACTCAAGCATGGCAAAAAGTCGATGCCGACGTTATTAAAAAATGCTGGTGTCCATTACTTGACTATAAACATCCGATAGGCAATGATGAGTGTATCGAGGATGATGTGCCTCTCAGTGTTTTAAGACAGCAGCAAACAACATTCCGAATTTGAAGATTTACTCAATTTAACTGAAACTGCATTTCCACAGGTAAAAAACACAATCATTACAGTTACGCATGCACTTAACATGCCATAATTTTTTTATTTCAGTCGAACCTAAGTGTCAACGATCTAAGAATCGATAACAATTGCGCTAATGGTACTGCGGGCGTTATCAATGATGCTAATCAACCTGTTGAGGCATCTGATGAGGATGAGGATGAGGATGAGCATGACGAAATAAACGGCGACAAGTGTACAATAGAGGCAGCTGAAGCCATTAAAATTTTTGACAAAGCAATCCATTGGACCGAACACAATACCAACTCGCTCGAACACATCACTTTTCTTAACAATATCGGGGATATTGCAGTGAAAAAATCACTGGAAGCTAAGAAAAAACAAAGTACTATATTGGACTTCTTTAAATAATATGTTTTTATTATATGAAATAAATACACTCACTGCACAAACTATGTACGTCTACCTTACATACAACAGTATTAAAAAAAAAATTATAATCCGCCCACTTCTGTACATGTATAATTTCAATCTTCAAGGGAAAGTCTGGGTTGAGGGGAATAGCCCTTGCACGAATTAGTTCCCTCAACCCCGAGTCTACTGTATATACATTTATCCAATCAAAATCAAATCTAATGCAATCATACATTTTTTCCAATATTTGGCGCAATTTTCATATAAACCTAGTATACATATCGCACCCTAAATACAAAAGGGTCACAACTCAAAATGTACTTCTGCTCAAATATGAACGAGACGTTATCAATAAAACGGTCCGCGGATGACATATGGCAAAAATACATTTTTTGGTTTTTGGTAGGACTGTTATAAGCTTACATGGCAAATTTCAGCGTGATATGTCACATAGTTTGTTTTCTGTGCTACTGTAAACAAGTCAAGCTCGAGTGTGGAAAATTTTGAGTTGTGCCCCTTTTGTATTTAGGGTGCGATATGTCCTTTGCTAATAGATGTATATAAACATGCATACATACAATTACGCGCAATTTTCATAAAAAAACCAAAAAGAACAAATCTGTAAACATGCATACAAATCATATGGACATATCAAATGAACAAATCTGTTCTGTACGCAAGCAATTGTAAGCTAATGTAAACTACATTTTTTCACACTTGCGTATCACTCTCTCCCTCTCATTTCTCTCCGGCAGCCATATTAATTAATTTCCTACTGTTAACTTGTGCTGATTTCATTTTCTTACACGTATTTTGTTAGAGCCCAAAATGAGGAACGGGCCGGGACTACGCCTTCTCTACGAATTTACGTTGAATTGACGGTTAACCAAATACATATTTTTTTCTTCCTCAAGTATAACATTCTTATGGACAGCTTAGGCTCGTGAGGGAAGATGTGATGGGCTCTTTTTATTACTGATCGAGACTTGCTTTGAGAAATATGCGCTTGCGTTAATTAATGAAATAGTTTTTGTTGCATTAAAGAATGTTTCAGAATGCTGTTTCTGCGCCTATGAAGGTATTTTGTTTTTGTAAGTACAGTGACTCTATAAAGAACTCGGACACCCAAGTGATATGGTTTTAAATAAAACAAAAATATATACATATATGTGTACATACATATATTAAAATGCAAATCGAATGCGTTTATGTGTCAAATTTATTTTCGTTCTTCAAAACTACAAAAAACATAGCAAACTTCAACTCATTCGTACAAAAAAGTACAAACATAAAAACGTAGCAAAATACATGGGAAAAAGAACTTGGACATTTATATAAAGTAGAGTTAGGCAAATAATATTTAAGAAAAAATAATATAATTACTATTTAGTCGACATGTTGTCTAATAAATAAATTTCTCAATTCAATTGAGCTTTGTCCACGCGTTTACCCATGTTTATAATTTTATCCAACAGAACACGACTGAAATTTTATTTTAATTTATTATGTTTGGTTCTTTTTTTGCACTGTTCTACCAAGACAAAATTAATTGTAGGATTCCCTGTTTTAAAGTGCCAAACAATCGCATTAATGCCAGATGTCCGACTTCTTTTTTGACACCAATTTTGAGAATGTTGCATGATACATTTTTGTAAACTAAAATTTTGTAAACTACTATGATTTGTAAAGTATTAATACTATTTTTGAAATCCTATTTAAATACCCAATAGCAAAATATACAAATAAAAATATTTAACTTGCATTTCTTACGAAAATTTAAAATTTGAAACTGCATGCTACATATGGCCGAGGTCTTTATTGAGCCACTGTAAGTAAAATTCCATTAAGTAAATAATGAATAAAGGGCATATATTTTATTAACCTTTATAGATAAATTCAAATATGTACATCTATGCACAGTGGTCACACAATTTATTCGTACACTCACAGTTTATAAACATAATATTTAATAATAATAAAATGTTGATATATCCGTAAATAATAACATATTTATTGAATATTTAAGGAACAAAAACTTTGAATTTCATTTCGGGAATTAGAGAACTTAAGGCAATAACGAAATAAGGCACAATTTAATGCAAAAATGTTGTTCGTACATAGCCATATAAGGAATATTTTATTATTAAATATTTAAAAAATATTTAAAAAATAATGAAAAAACAAGTATTTAGTACTTTGTTGGGCCGCCTTTGGCTTTAATAACTGCTTCCAAACGTCGTTGCATACTTTTTCCCAAAACCTTGGTCTCATTAGCTGCAATTTTCTCCCACTCAACACTTAAAGCTGTCTTTAATGACGCTTTTGATGTTATTTTTTGCTTTCTGATTCTCCTTTCTAAGAGCTCCTAGACATGCTCAATTGGGTTCAGATGCGGTGATTGAGGGGAATATTTAAGCTGCTTACAGTAGTAAATAAGCCATTCTTACACGAGATAAGATGAGTGTTTTGGGTCATTGTCTTGTCGGAACAAGAACCCTCTAGCATTCAGTCCAAGCTTAACGGCATTGTCATGCAAATTATTCTTCAAGATGTTTAAATACAGATGTTTGTCCATTTTATCATCAACAGAAACCATTTTTCCTACTGCAGATGAAACTATCCACCCCCAAACCATTGCATTTCCTCCTCCGTACTTGAGGGAAGGAATACGATTTTTTTCATCTGATCCGGAAACATTAAATTTCGACTCATCACTAAATATGACGTTTTCCCAAAAAGAATCTGTCACATTTATATAGCAATTGACGAACTCCAATCTCTTATTTCTGTTAACATCTGAAATGTAGGGCCTGAGGCGTGCCACTCTACTACGATAACAAGCGTTTTTCAGACAATTATGGACTGTTTATAGGCTTACTTTTTTATGCAAAGGCTCTAGAATATTTCGGCATAGTATAGTGGAGGTTATTTCGGGATTTCGCGTGACAGATGCTATTATGTTGCGTTCCGCACGTGAAGTCAATATTTTTCGCCTTCCGGCTTAGTGGTGATTAGCTTCCAATTTACCAGTATTAACGTAATTAGCAATAACACTTTGCACGGTAGAATGCGATTTGCCAATTTTTTGTCGATTTCCCGCAGAGACTTGTTTTCCATTGACAATTTAATAACAATTTTACCCATTTCTAATGGCAAATCCGCACTTCGTCTCATTTTGCCACTTTTAATCGAGATATAACGCGCAACTGAAACTGAATCAGCGAGAAAAACAAAAACAACCTATTTTATTTTGTTTTCAGCAATATTAGTAAAACACAAACGATTTTTACTGTTACTTTTGTAGCAATAATATCATGAACTGAAAGTGTACAATAAATGCTTTGCAGCGTTTTGCTACGTCTGCCTGCTTTCCTAGGAGTCCCTCAGTGTGAGTTGAAATAAGGGGAGTTTTGTTTCGGCAATTCATCAGGAATGTAACCCAAAAAAATATATTGTCACAGCAAATATTTTGCGGAAAGCTAAAGTTTTTTACGTACTACGCAAGGTGTACGAATAATTTGCGTGACCACTGTATATAATTCAATATTAAGTCAAATCTTTGTTCTCTTGATATATAATATCCTCCAACTCCTAGTTAGAGCATACGACGTTTAATGGTAATGTATGGTAGGTATAAAATTATCTACTTCCATGCGACGTAAATATTCAAATAAAAAATATTTTATTGTATATTAAAATCCTACAAAAATCAAAAGTAGGCAAATCAAAATTTTACCATAGCATCAAATATGATGCATTAGTGCGTGCGCATGATGGAAAGAATAAGGATATGGCGCCTATCGTGGTACCTATACTTTGTTCTCATCGAATTTGACAATGAGTTACGTCGTTTTAGCACCAGTATGGCCAGATTACCATTTTCGTAACTTGATTTATGATTTTTTTTGTTATTTAGTCTCGGAGTCTTAGTTCTTTCTTCATGACATTTTTCTAGCCTGTTCTAATTGAAAGTAATGTTTATAATTTTGTAAAATATACATTTTCTAAAATTAGTTAGTGAATTGTTACTCAGTTTTATTTAGCTTTACTTTTTTTCAACATCTGGTCGTATTACCCGCGATTGCAGTTGAGAGTGGGACATTTTATATTCTTCCATAACCTTAAAATTAAATTTACACTTTCAAAATATCAAATTTTATAAGAACCAAAAAATTTTTATTAACACTAAAATCTTCTCAGAGTGACCTTTTTTAACATTCCTTTGTTTAATAGTAAAGTTTTTTTTCTAACTTATAGTTTCGGTAGCTTTAAATTAAAAATAAGAAACAAACACCAGCTTAAAAATTTTCGTATTTTGATCTATAGAAAAGCACTAAATTTATAGTGAATAGCAAATGATTGGCAACACTGCACAACTTGGCAAAAGTGACGACACGCACTCTCTGATGGGCGCAATCTTGTTTCTATCATTCTTGGTGCGTACATGAATATATGTATGTATGTACATACGTTTACCGTACTCTTGCTCAGTGCTTAGGCACAGACAAATCGACGCATTCGCATGTACTTTGTGTCGATCTCTTTTTGTGTATACAAGCAAAGACTTCGTTTCTCGGGTCTCAAACTTGTTACAACAGTTCACCCTTCCTCTTCTTTTCACCCGACGGACCGCATCAATATACCCCAGAGAACGTTAATGAATAGAGAAGTCTTAATGACTGGAAAGTGTTCATTTTCGAGGGGTACTCGTCTCGCGAAGACAATTTCACCACAGACACATTTTTCAACAAAAATTAGCAGTAAGGGGCTGAATTATGTAAATTTAGCAGCAGTCGATAAGAATTTGTTGGTGATTAGAAGCAAAGAATGCTAGATAGCTTTTTAATATGACCTATATATTTGAATTTCTCCAAATCATCCAAATTATGTACATATGTTATGTCTGTCTGTCTGGTGTCTGTAAAACTTTGTTCAACTGAATCAAAATCCTCTATAGCAAACGCTTCATTACCAGGCGCACAGGAAGATGGCATATGCAAATGTAAATTTGTGAATTTATATACATTTGCGCATATGTATATGCTGTGTGTATGTGTGCTCACCAGCCACAGCTCAAGATAAAACGGTAAAACTTCGCAAGAAATCCAGCGCGCACTCATGGCGCAGCGCATATTCATAGGCACAGCATTGTACATATACACATATTTACGTACATATATTGATGCATACATATGTACGAAGCCGCGGGCACTCGACTTGACAAAAATTGAAGATTTATCAAATATTGGCAAATAATTCTGCGCGAAATATTCCAATATTGACTATTTTCGAATTGTCGAGAAAATTGGCATATGGGCGGCTCGTTTTATGAATGAAAGTACTTGCTCTTAGAACTATGAGCTCGAATTTATCAATGAATTTTTTGAAGATGAGTTTTTGTTGCACAGTACAATAGTTGAAACTGTTCGGCGCCGCCGCGACTGTTCAGCGCTATGGCAACTAGAATGATGGCCGCTACGCCTGCGTCTATGACTGCATTTTGTTCTTGTAGTCGCTAGGCATAGAATTTTAGCTTTGAACGACATGCGCATTTTGAGGAATAAAGCGAATGCCCTGTGTGTGCAGTTGTATGTACATGCGAATGTGTATATTAATAAGCATTGTTTTGCTTGAATTCAATATTTATATTTGCATATGCCATCTTCCTGTGTGCCTGGTAATGAAGCGTTTTGTATACAGAATTTTTTGATTTGATCAATTGAACGTACATATATATACATATATATAGTTAGGGCATCAAGTGTGCATATACGCACATGCACATATGTACGTCGATGCATATGCAGAAGAAGTTGTTTTAGCATTTGCAGGAATTCGATCATTCGAATATTTACACCCTAATTATTGCATGAAATATGATAAGGCGATGCTCGTGAGGTAGGTCATGTTGCTTCAGTGCATACATATGCGTGCAACACTATTTATTAAAGATGCAATAGAACTTAGTTGTCCCATATATGCAAATACGTTTCTTTGAAGTTTTCCTTTATTTATTTTAAACTTTTATACTATCTAGAAAATGCATACATACAAATTTATGTATATTATTATTCCCTGTAATAAAATGTAAATTGAAAAAAAATTGGTTTGCCAAAGGAACAAATAAATGCATGTTCAAATGTAAATACATATGTATGTCGATATACCAAAACACTTGTATGCTATGAATTAATTTCGACTCAAAAAATTAGTAAAAATTTTCATCAAATTTGTTTAGTTTTCAATTTACTAAAACGCACATACCAAAATGTGAGACGTCGTTTTATAATGAATTTTTACAAATTAAATCAAAATATTAAAGGTACTTTGATTTGAAATGTTGGCGCATACATTCAATCATTTTTTCTTCATCACCTTTGTTTGAAAATACAAATTGAATAAATTTTCGTTTACCAAGGGAACATAAAAATGCACAAGCAAATGCCTTGCAAAATGCCGTCGGCATTCGTCAATTTGATTTCATACAGAAACCAAAAACTGAGCAGAGCCAATGTACTTGTACATAATTCACTGTAATCAGCCCTGTTAAGAACTTCCCCGCTGTCGAGTTAAGCGAGGTGAAATAGTGTTCGCGGTTTCACTTCATTTTTGACAATTCACACTATTCGTAGCTCGTGAGACTTCTCTATATTTAACGTTCTCTGTATACCCGTTGGCCAAAAATTCAGTGATTGTGACTCTATCTTATTACTTACTCAATGTTTAATCCTATGTTCTCTTCACTCACCAGTAAACCAGCTAGGTGTAGATAAAACACATTTATCAATTATCAGTCTCTTAATTCCATATTCTTCGGGTTCAGATTTAAGCAAATTCCATAATTTTCAGCATTTCGCCTTTTTATCGTTATACAGTGCACTCGCGGTAACTCGAATAGCCGCTAAGTCGAACGACGTGCTAACTCGAACACATTTTTTTCCCTATTGACTAGTTTGTAACTCGAACAATATTAAAGCGCTATAACTCGAACAAAAAAACAAATTTATTTGTACACACATTCTTTTCAAACATGTACATTTTGCACATACATACATATGTAATAGTATATGTATATAAATTATATGTATACTAGTGTATTGTCCATATGAATATTTCGACGTTAATATCCCGTTAGTTTTCTGGGAACAACATCTTGCATTGACCAAATTGCTTTAAATTTGTCATTTGTAGTGTATCAGTGCACGTGAGTAATGGATCGTAAAAGGTTGAAGTGTTTAACATTAAAAGAGAGGGCTGAAGTCCTTAACAAAATTAAACGTGGACGCAGTGTTACTTCTCTAGCGAAGGAATATGGGGTAGCCAAGTCCACCATAAGCTTATAAAAAAGAAAGACAAGGCAATTTTAAAAGCAGTAAACAACACGTTTTTGGGTCCTGGGAAGAGGAGAACTTTAAAAGCTTCTGAGTTTCCTAAAATGAAAGCCGCTTTATACAAATGGTTTCTGTCCCAAAGAAAAAAGAATTACCCAATAAGTGGACTCATCTTGAAAGAACATAACATGAAAAACATAATTTACAGGTCGAATTTACGCTTTATGATGTTAACAAATGGAATGATGGTGCCGAATTTACCGACACAGAAGTAATAATTGAAACTAGTGATTCTGAGTCTGAGTTTAACAACACAACTGAGACATGTGAGCGGATATCATCTGAGGAGGCAGTTAGCTCTATCAATAAGGTAATTCAGTTTGCCACAACTGAACAAGTAAGCCCCGCAAAGGTTAACACTCTTCAATTGCTGCGTGAAAAAGTCATATTCAACATTGCTGCAGGCAAGAAAAGACAAACACACATTACAACTTTCTTTTCGGCCTAACTTTTCTGTTAAAGCTGACTTTTTTTGTGTAACTGACACAAAGACTGCCAAATATTTGATGAAAAATATTGAAACGAATTAATTATTTTAAACATATTCATGTTCATATCCATATGTAAATAAATAAATAAATTTAATTGAAAAAAATCGATATCGATGACTGTTTTTTTAACATAGCACACTCAATTGATAAGTCGAACAAATTCGATAAATCGAACAGCGCCTGTTTTAATTAGTTCGAGTTATCGCGAGTGCACTGTATATAAATATGTACATATGTATGAGCGTGCATATGAAATATTATAAGTTTTAAGGGAGCGTAGAAAAACAAACGCACATACAAAATAACAAACACTACTCACTGTGACAATATTTTCCTTGCCCCGTAACCATATAAAAAATAATCCATACATACATATGTACATATACACCGGCACGTAAAGATAACAGCATACATATGTATGTATATGTACGTACATACAGTGCACAACATAAACCTTGATACCTACCATTTCTAAGTATAATTTTAAGAAATTTCGCACATTATGATAGATTCTGAAAAACTTTATTTTTATATGAATAATACAATTCGTAATCAACAAAAAAAATCAACTTTCTTTGCTGCATCAACAACAGCAAGCAAAAATGTAACTGTAAGTATGAAACCCATACAGCAAAAGTATTGATACGCTCGCACTTTGAAGTAGCCAATGCGCGAAATGACGGTAGTATTGATTTGCGATGCTTCGAAATAATGTTTGTTTCTATTTTCAGTATAAGTGATGAAGTTCATTTCGCTTCTGTGCTTTTGAATAGGCACGAAGTATTGAAAACGACATCCAAGCATACGATTATCAGTTTATGTATGTACAGTGAACCAAAAAGAAACTGGGATACTAATATTTAAAAAAATATTCACAGATTTATAAGAAATAATAATATTGACGGTAACTCCGTTTATTTTTTCTTCACTGTACATACATATATGGAGACATAATAATAAATTAATTTACTTACCCAAGTTAAGAGTTGGAACCGCTCCATTCTTAAGATATTTTGGTCCCACGGCATCCTCCTCAAAATGTTTAATGCATACAAATGAATTATGTATTGGTATTTGCATTGAGGGTGAGATTCGCAAATTCTCCTTCCACAAATTTGATAATTCCCGATTTTTGGGAAATGCAAACGAACGAACGTTTTGTTCACTATTACACTCCCGAACACGACATTTTGAAACTTTAGGCATTTTTTTTTTTATTAATTAGTTATTAATATTTTCAAAATGTTTGCTTCACCGCGCACGTGCACTTACAATTGCCTTTCTTTTCGAATTAAAATTCAAACCAAAGTTCAATTGGTTACAAGCAATCATAAGAGCTTTTCAATATTTGGCGCAATTTTCATATAATTACATATGTACATACAGTAGACTCGCGGTTGAGGGAACCCCGGATTGAGGGAACTACTCGGTTGAGGGGACCACAAAAATTCTTTCATTGAGTACTCTGTAGAGGGAACCTTCAATCTAATAAGTACCGAGTAGAAGGAACCTCAAAATTTGTATGCAATTTCAGTTATTTTACAGTTAAGTTAGAATGCGTATATGATTGGTATATACATACCTACAAGGTGGCGCAAAAGTAACCTTGCGATGTTTTTTGGCTGTAATTAAAAAAAAATGAAAAACTTTGATTCTTCTTGTGGATTATTTATCTTTGGTCTTTTAATTTTTTTTACATCAAGTCGAGAATATGATGTCATGTAAATGGCCGCCGCCACAGTTGATTGCCTTTTGAGCCCTTTTTATGGCATTTTCCATCACTTTGGCCAAAACTTCCGGCGATAGGTCCTCACATTCTTTACGGATATTGTCTTTAAGAGCTGCAAGAGTCTGAGGCTTGTTGACATAAACCCGCGACTTCAAAAAGCCCCACAAAAAGAAGTCTGGCGATCTTGCTGGCCAGTGCAAATCGCCAAAACGGGAGATTAGGCGCCCGGGAAATGCATCCTTCCCGTTGCACCGTCCTGTTTGAATCACATGTTTTCCAATCCCAATTCATCAAGTTGCGGCAAAAAGAACTCGTTGATCATTGCTCTGGCGCGCACCATTCACAGTAACCGTTTGGCCCGCGACGTCTTCGAAGAAAAAAGGTCCGATGACTCCTCCAGTACACCATACAGCACACCATACAGTGACTTTGAGCGGGTGTAATGGCTCTTCGTGGGTTACACGCGGATTTTCAGTGCCCCAGAAGCGTAAATTTTGCTTACTTACGTACCCGCTAAGATGGAAATGGGCCTCATAACTCATGATTATTTTTGATTAAAAATCATCTTCCGCTTGGTGGTGATTAAGGATGGCTTGAGCGTATGTTAGACGCGATTGGCGGTCAGCAGCTAACAGCTGATGCACCGTCTGGACTTTGTACGGAAACATCTTCAAATCTTGTACCAAAATTCGCTGTAAAGACCGTCGACTGATACCCATTTGCGTGGCACGTCGTCTGGTCGATGTCGACGGCGCTTCCATGACATCCTCGGCTACAGCAGCAATATTCTCTACAGAACGGCTACTCCGGGGTCTGCCACGCCTGGCAGCATCTCGTGTTGTGCCAGTATTTTCGAGGCGAGCGGCTAAACGTCGCAGTGTTTCACCAGTAGGCGTTGGACGGCGAGGAAATCTGCGACGAAATTCACGTTGTGCCAAAGTCACCGACCGATTATTGGTCAAATAAATAGTCAGTAATATTCCGCGTTCTGGAGCAGTGTAGCGTAACATTGTTTATTAACGTGGACTTCGCATGTGTTTACTACACAAATGCCGAAACAGAACTGACATTAGGGGCCAATCGCAAAATGTATAGCATTTTCTGATAGGAGGATTACTTTAGCGCCACCTGCTATATGTATATTGTGTACATTGTCCAGTGTAAAGCTATTTAGTTCGGTTCAGTGCGTTGAAGCAATTGTGCGAAATAAGATAGAGATATAAAGAAACATTTACTTTTGCTAGTTAGCTATGAAAGGGAAAAGGTTTTTACCCCTCAAAACAAAATCTGAAATTATACAAAAGCTCGATAAAGGCTTTACATTAAAATCATTGGCTTATCAATATGGTGTTACCAAATCGACCATATCACATATAAAAAATGGCAAAAGAAAGATTTAAAAGCATCGACAGCGTGCAGCATTAAACGGAAGTCTCTGAAGAAGGGTGAGTTTGCTAATATCGAAACTAAGCTATATAAATGGTTCATCACTCAAAGAAGTCGATATATTCCAATATCTGGAACCTTATTAAAGAAAAAGCTAAAGAACTGCATGCAAAAATTTATGGAAATGGAAGTGGCTTTAACGCAAGTTCGGGCTGGCTAAATGAATTCAGGACTAGATTTGGAATTAGATTGTTGAAAATTTGCGGTGAAAAACTATCTTCTGATCAAGAAGCAGTGCTAGCATTAAAGGCAAAATTTTGGCGACTAAAAAATGATCATTCAGAAATTTTCAGCTTTCGTTGAACTACAGGTGCTCAAAAAGAGCATGGATGACTGCGGACATTTTCGAAGAATGGTTCCACAATTCCTTTGTACCAGAGGTAAATAAAATTATTAAATCATAACATACATAGGTACATAATAAATTGAACTAAATAATTTTTTTTTTTGTTTTTTAGGTTACCACATTCCTAATACACGAGGGTCTACCAGTCAAAGCTGTTTTGATCTTAGATAATGCACCGTGCCATCCAAAACAAGGGTTATTAAAAACAGAATGTGGTTCAATTTTCGTTTTATATATGCCACCAAATGTAACACCCCTTCTCCAGCCGATGGACCAGAATGTAATAAGGTTAACCAAGTTGCACTATAGAACAAATTTATTAAAATCAGCTATTGATAAAGACGAAATAGCCGACTTTAAAAAAAAAATTACTTTGAAAGATGACATTTGCCTTTTGACTCAAGCATGGCAAAAAGTCGATGAGGACGTTATTAAATAATGCTGGTGTATCGAGGATGATGTGCCTCTCAGTGTTTTAAGACAGCAGCAAACAACATTCCGAATTTGAAGATTTACTCAATTTAACTGAAACTGTATTTCCACAGGTAAAAAACACAATCATTACAGTTACGCATGCACTTAACATGCCATAATTTTTTTATTTCAGTCGAACCTAAGTGTCAACGATCTAAGAATCGATAACAATTGCGCTAATGGTACTGCGGGCGTTATCAATGATGCTAATCAACCTGTTGAGGCATCTGATGAGGATGAGGATGAGGATGAGCATGACGAAATAAACGGCGACAAGTGTACAATAGAGGCAGCTGAAGCCATTAAAATTTTTGACAAAGCAATCCATTGGACCGAACACAATACCAACTCGCTCGAACACATCACTTTTCTTAACAATATCGGGGATATTGCAGTGAAAAAATCACTGGAAGCTAAGAAAAAACAAAGTACTATATTGGACTTCTTTAAATAATATGTTTTTATTATATGAAATAAATACACTCACTGCACAAACTATGTACGTCTACCTTACATACAACAGTATTAAAAAAAAAATTATAATCCGCCCACTTCTGTACATGTATAATTTCAATCTTCAAGGGAAAGTCTGGGTTGAGGGGAATAGCCCTTGCACGAATTAGTTCCCTCAACCCCGAGTCTACTGTATATACATTTATCCAATCAAAATCAAATCTAATGCAATCATACATTTTTTCCAATATTTGGCGCAATTTTCATATAAACCTAGTATACATATCGCACCCTAAATACAAAAGGGTCACAACTCAAAATGTACTTCTGCTCAAATATGAACGAGACGTTATCAATAAAACGGTCCGCGGATGACATATGGCAAAAATACATTTTTTGGTTTTTGGTAGGACTGTTATAAGCTTACATGGCAAATTTCAGCGTGATATGTCACATAGTTTGTTTTCTGTGCTACTGTAAACAAGTCAAGCTCGAGTGTGGAAAATTTTGAGTTGTGCCCCTTTTGTATTTAGGGTGCGATATGTCCTTTGCTAATAGATGTATATAAACATGCATACATACAATTACGCGCAATTTTCATAAAAAAACCAAAAAGAACAAATCTGTAAACATGCATACAAATCATATGGACATATCAAATGAACAAATTTGTTCTGTACGCAAGCAATTGTAAGCTAATGTAAACTACATTTTTTCACACTTGCGTATCACTCTCTCCCTCTCATTTCTCTCCGGCAGCCATATTAATTAATTTCCTACTGTTAACTTGTGCTGATTTCATTTTCTTACACGTATTTTGTTAGAGCCCAAAATGAGGAACGGGCCGGGACTGCGCCTTCTCTATGAATTTACGTTGAATTGACGGTTAACCAAATACATATTTTTTTCTTCCTCAAGTATAACATTCTTATGGACAGCTTACAGAGAACGTTAAATATAGAGAAGTCTTAATGACAGGAAAGTGTTCATTTTCGAGGGGTACTCGTTTCGCGAAGACAATTTCACCACAGACACATTTTTCAACAAAAATTAACAGTAAGGGGCTGAATTATGTAAATTTAGCAGCAGTCGATAAGAATTTGTTGGTGATTAGAAGCAAAGAATGCTAGGTAGCTTTTTAATATGACCTATATATTTGAATTTCTCCAAATCATCCAAATTATGTACATATGTTATGTCTGTCTGTCTGGTGTCTGTAAAACTTTGTTCAACTGAATCAAAATCCTCTATAGCAAACGCTTCATTACCAGGCGCACAGGAAGATGGCATATGCAAATGTAAATTTGTGAATTTATATACATTTGTGAATTTATATACATTTGCGCATATGTATATGCTGTGTGTATGTATGCTCACCAGCCACAGCACAAGATAAAACGGTAAAACTTCTCAAGAAATCCAGCGCGCATTCATAGGCGCAGCGCACATTCATTGGCACAGCATTGTATGTACAGTAAGCGTGAAATGTTTACAGGCATCTTCAAATGCTCTGATTTCAGAGTAAGTTTCTAACTGCAGATATATGCATATGTTTTGTGCACTTTTTATCAATTGAAAAACTACATACGTAAAGTAATCTACTAATTAACTATTTGCCTACTATCAGTTAACATAAAATAATTGTTTCCAAATTTTATCTTAGTATTAAAATGTCCGAATCAGACCTTTTTTTTAAGCTACTTGTTTTCTGCAACTTACTGTATGCTCATGCGCGCACTTGACGCACAGCAGCTGCGGCTGTCGAGCATTTAGAAAGACATATTTACATACATATATTTTTGCATACATATGTACGATGCCGCGGGCACTCGACTTGACAAAAATTGAAGATTTATCAAATATTGGCAAATAATTCTACGCGAAATATTCCAATATTGACTATTTTCGAATTGTCGAGAAAATTGGCATATGGGCGGCTCGTTTTATGAATGAAAGTTCTTGCTCTTAGAACTATGAGCTCGAATTTATCAATGAATTTTTTGAAGATGAGTTTTTGTTGCACAGTACAATAGTTGAAACTGTTCGGCGCCGCCGCGACTGTTCAGCGCTATGGCAACTAGAATGATGGCCGCTACGCCTGCGTCTATGACTGCATTTTGTTCTTGTAGTCGCTAGGCATAGAATTTTAGCTTTGAACGGCATACGCATTTTGAGGAATAAAGCGAATGCCCTCTGTTTGCGGTTGTATGTACATGCATATGTGTATATTAATAAGCATTGTTTTGCTTGAATTCAATATTTATATTTGCATATGCCATCTTCCTGTGTGCCTGGTAATGAAGCGTTTTGTATACAGAATTTTTTGATTTGATCAATTGAACGTACATATATACAGTGAAATTCCTTATAACCGGACACTCACCGTCGCAGTGTTTTTGTCCGGCTATGGGAGATGTCCGCTTATAAGGGATGAAGTCACAAAATATATACCACACATATAAATTGTATTGTACATAGTTTATTTAAGAAATTTTTGGAAGTAAAGAATATTTGCATACATATAGCGATTAAGTACATTGTACAAGTCTTTACATTTCAATACTAGCTTGATTGAAAAAATTAGGTAATGCTTGATTGCTTTAATTTAAAATGTTCATTTTCAAAGAGACTCTCGATATTATTAATGTGCTGAAAAGCTACATAGTAATTTTTTGCATATTGTTTCAAGCCCGCAACAAGTTTCAAAGCCTCATCATATGATGTTATAGGCTCACTTATTTCTTCTGAAAATCCATTTTCTGAATCACTTATGTCCATAGTATCATCTTGTTGGTCAAATTGAACTTCTATATTGTTGTCCTCAGTGAAAACATTTTGATCCATTTAGAGAAAATCTTTGAACGCAACCATTCGCATGCAACTGACTTAACAAACTGAATGGAAAACTACTCTTAATTTAAAACACAGGACTTGAATGAGTGCATACATGTTAAAAGGGGAATCACCTATTTCATTTTTATAATGAACAACAAAGCTTGATTGTGATATTTTTGAATTTTGTCCGTTTATGAGAAATTTTTTTATGAAAATGGTTTGAAATACTTTGTCCGCGTCCGGTTATTAGAGTGTCCGTTTATTAGGATGATATTTGTATGAAAAAATGAATGAAAAACCTGTGTGCCCAAAATTTGTCCGGTTATTGGAGCTGTCCGGTTATAAGGACTGTCCGTAATGGGGAATTTCACTGTATATATATAGTTAGGGCATCAAGTGTGCATATACGCACATGCACATATGTACGTCGATGCATATGCAGAAGAAGTTGTTTTAGCATTTGCAGGAATTCGATCATTCGAATATTTACACCCTAATTATTGCATGAAATATGATAAGGCGATGCTCGTGAGGTAGGTCATGTTGCTTCAGTGCATACATATGCGTGCAACACTATTTATTAAAGATGCAATAGAACTTAGTTGTCCCATATATGCAAATACGTTTCTTTGAAGTTTTCCTTTATTTATTTTAAACTTTTATACTATCTAGAAAATGCATACATACAAATTTATGTATATTATTATTCCCTGTAATAAAATGTAAATTGAAAAAAAATTGGTTTGCCAAAGGAACAAATAAATGCATGTTCAAATGTAAATACATATGTACATATGTCGATATACCAAAACACTTGTATGCTATGAATTAATTTCGACTCAAAAAATTAGTAAAAATTTTCATCAAATTTGTTTAGTTTTAAATTTACTAAAACGCACATACCAAAATGTGAGACGTCGTTTTATAATGAACTTTTACAAATTAAATCAAAATATTAAAGGTACTTTGATTTGAAATGTTGGCGCATACATTCAATCATTTTTTTCTTCATCACCTTTGTTTGAAAATACAAATTGAATAAATTTTCGTTTACCAACGGAACATAAAAATGCACAAGCAAATGCCTTGCAAAATGCCGTCGGCATTCGTCAATTTGATTTCATACAGAAACCAAAAACTGAGCAGAGCCAATGTACTTGTACATAATTCACTGTAATCAGCCCTGTTAAGAACTTCCCCGCTGTCGAGTTAAGCGAGGTGAAATAGTGTTCGCGGTTTCACTTCATTTTTGACAATTCACACTATTCGTAGCTCGTGAGACTTCTCTATATTTAACGTTCTCTGCAGCTTAGGCTCGTGAGGGAAGATGTGATGGGCTCTTTTTATTACTGATCGAGACTTGCTTTGAGAAATATGCGCTTGCGTTAATTAATGAAATAGTTTTTGTTGCATTAAAGAATGTTTCAGAATGCTGTTTCTGCGCCTATGAAGGTATTTTGTTTTTGTAAGTACAGTGACTCTATAAAGAACTCGGACACCCAAGTGATATGGTTTTAAATAAAACAAAAATATATACATATATGTGTACATATATTAAAATGCAAATCGAATGCGTTTATGTGTCAAATTTATTTTCGTTCTTCAAAACTACAAAAAACATAGCAAACTTCAACTCATTCGTACAAAAAAGTACAAACATAAAAACGTAGCAAAATACATGGGAAAAAGAACTTGGACATTTATATAAAGTAGAGTTAGGCAAATAATATTTAAGAAAAAATAATATAATTACTATTTAGTCGACATGTTGTCTAATAAATAAATTTCTCAATTCAATTGAGCTTTGTCCACGCGTTTACCCATGTTTATAATTTTATCCAACAGAACACGACTGAAATTTTATTTTAATTTATTATGTTTGGTTCTTTTTTTGCACTGTTCTACCAAGACAAAATTAATTGTAGGATTCCCTGTTTTAAAGTGCCAAACAATCGCATTAATGCCAGATGTCCGACTTCTTTTTTGACACCAATTTTGAGAATGTTGCATGATACATTTTTGTAAACTAAAATTTTGTAAACTACTATGATTTGTAAAGTATTATTACTATTTTTGAAATCCTATTTAAATACCCAATAGCAAAATATAAAAATAAAAATATTTAACTTGCATTTCTTTCGAAAATTTAAAATTTGAAACTGCATGCTACATATGGCCGAGGTCTTTATTGAGCCACTGTAAGTAAAATTCCATTAAGTAAATAATGAATAAAGGGCATATATTTTATTAACCTTTATAGATAAATTCAAATATGTACATCTATGCACAGTGGTCACACAATTTATTCGTACACTCACAGTTTATAAACATAATATTTAATAATAATAAAATGTTGATATATCCGTAAATAATAACATATTTATTGAATATTTAAGGAACAAAAACTTTGAATTTCATTTCGGGAATTAGAGAACTTAAGGCAATAACGAAATAAGGCACAATTTAATGCAAAAATGTTGTTCGTACATAGCCATATAAGGAATATTTTATTATTAAATATTTAAAAAATATTTAAAAAATAATGAAAAAACAAGTATTTAGTACTTTGTTGAGCCGCCTTTGGCTTTAATAACTGCTTCCAAACGTCGTTGCATACTTTTTCCCAAAACCTTGGTCTCATTAGCTGCAATTTTCTCCCACTCAACACTTAAAGCTGTCTTTAATGACGCTTTTGATGTTATTTTTTGCTTTCTGATTCTCCTTTCTAAGAGCTCTTAGACATGCTCAATTGGGTTCAGATGCGGTGATTGAGGGGAATATTTAAGCTGCTTACAGTGGTAAATAAGCCATTCTTACACGAGATGAGATGAGTGTTTTGGGTCATTGTCTTGTCGGAACAAGAACCCTCTAGCATTCAGTACAAGCTTAACGGCATTATCATGCAAATTATTCTTCAAGATGTTTAAATACAGATGTTTGTCCATTTTATCATCAACAGAAACCATTTTTCCTACTGCAGATGAAACTATCCACCCCCAAACCATTGCATTTCCTCCTCCGTACTTGAGGGAAGGAATACGATTTTTTTCATCTGATCCGGAAACATTAAATTTCGACTCATCACTAAATACGACGTTTTCCCAAAAAGAATCTGTCACATTTATATAGCAATTGACGAACTCCAATCTCTTATTTCTGTTAACATCTGAAATGTAGGGCCTGAGGCGTGCCACTCTACTACGATAACAAGCGTTTTTCAGACAATTATGGACTGTTTATGGGCTTACTTTTTTATGCAAAGGCTCTAGAATATTTCGGCATAGTATAGTGGAGGTTATTTCGGGATTTCGCGTGACAGATGCTATTATGTTGCGTTCCGCACGTGAAGTCAATATTTTTCGCCTTCCGGCTTAGTGGTGATTAGCTTCCAATTTACCAGTATTAACGTAATTAGCAATAACACTTTGCACGGTAGAATGCGATTTGCCAATTTTTTGTCGATTTCCCGCAGAGACTTGTTTTCCATTGACAATTTAATAACAATTTTACCCATTTCTAATGGCAAATCCGCACTTCGTCTCATTTTGCCACTTTTAATCGAGATATAACGCGCAACTGAAACTGAATCAGCGAGAAAAACAAAAACAACCTATTTTATTTTGTTTTCAGCAATATTAGTAAAACACAAACGATTTTTACTGTTACTTTTGTAGCAATAATATCATGAACTGAAAGTGTACAATAAATGCTTTGCAGCGTTTTGCTACGTCTGCCTGCTTTCCTTGGAGTCCCTCAGTGTGAGTTGAAATAAGGGGAGTTTTGTTTCGGCAATTCATCAGGAATGTAACCCAAAACAATATATGGTCACAGCAAATATTTTGCGGAAAGCTAAAGTTTTTTACGTACTACGCAAGGTGTACGAATAATTTGCGTGACCACTGTATATAATTCAATATTAAGTCAAATCTTTGTTCTCTTGATATATAATATCCTCCAACTCCTAGTTAGA
Source organism: Anastrepha ludens (assembly GCF_028408465.1). Lineage (NCBI taxonomy): Eukaryota > Metazoa > Arthropoda > Insecta > Diptera > Tephritidae > Anastrepha > Anastrepha ludens. The sequence continues at coordinate 68,605,466 of NC_071503.1, read as the reverse complement.
GCATACAACGTTTAATGGTAATGTATGGTAGGTATAAAATTATCTACTTCCATGCGACGTAAATATTCAAATAAAAAATATTTTATTGTATATTAAAATCCTACAAAAATCAAAAAAAAAAAAATTTTACCATAGCATCAAATATGATGCATTAGTGCGTGCGCATGATGGAAAGAATAAGGATATGGCGCCTATCGTGGTACCTATACTTTGTTCTCATCGAATTTGACAATGAGTTACGTCGTTTTAGCACCAGTATGGCCAGATTACCATTTTCGTAACTTGATTTATGATTTTTTTTGTTATTTAGTCTCGGAGTCTTAGTTCTTTCTTCATGACATTTTTCTAGCCTGTTCTAATTGAAAGTAATGTTTATAATTTTGTAAAATATACATTTTCTAAAATTAGTTAGTGAATTGTTACTCAGTTTTATTTAGCTTTACTTTTTTTCAACATCTGGTCGCATTACCCGCGATTGCAGTTGAGAGAGGGACATTTTATATTCTTCCATAACCTTAAAATTAAATTTACACTTTCAAAATATCAAATTTTATAAGAACCAAAAAATTTTTATTAACACTAAAATCTTCTCAGAGTGACCTTTTTTAACATTCCTTTGTTTAATAGTAAAGTTTTTTTTCTAACTTATAGTTTCAGTAGCTTTAAATTAAAAATAAGAAACAAACACCAGCTTAAAAATTTTCGTATTTTGATCTATAGAAAAGCACTAAATTTATAGTGAATAGCAAATGATTGGCAACACTGCACAACTTGGCAAAAGTGACGTCACACACTCTTTGATGGGCGCAATCTTGTTTCTATCATTCTTGGTGCGTACATGAATATATGTATGTATGTGCATACGTTTACCGTACTCTTGCTCAGTGCTTAGGCACAGACAAATCGACGCATTCGCATGTACTTTGTGTCGATCTCTTTTTGTGGATACAAGAAAAAGACTTCGTTTCTCGGGTCTCAAACTTGTTACAACAGTTCACCCTTCCTCTTCTTTTCACCCGACGGACCGCATCAATATACCCGTTGGCCAAAAATTCAGTGATTGTGACTCTATCTTATTACTTACTCAATGTTTAATCCTATGTTCTCTTCACTCACCAGTAAACCAGCTAGGTGTAGATAAAACACATTTATCAATTATCAGTCTCTTAATTCCAAATTCTTCGGGTTCAGATTTAAGCAAATTTCATAATTTTCAGCATTTCGCCTTTTTATCGTTATATATAAATATGTAAGGGAAAATGGAGAGTTGTGAGACACAGGGAGTTGTGAGACATTGTTACCTTTCGACATTATTCATTTGTTTACATTCGATTTTAAGTGTCAACAAATGTTCTCGATGCGATCTCACTTTTCAGCAAGCATTGGTCATATTTACACGCATTCGACGCGTCTCTCCAGTTACTGTGTTTTGGAATTTCTCGGTAAGTTTTTTTCATCATTTGTTTTGCGATACATTCGATCAGTTGTTGAAGCAAATTGCAAATGTTAATATATACAAATTACACCGGCACACAAAAAAAAAAAGTGGGGAGTACTTTTGACTAGACCCATATATCCCTATGTATTTTGACGCGCTGAATCCGAATTCGGTGTCCGTTTTGCCCGTATACCCCTAAAATTTTAAGTAAATAGCGAAAAACCGTGAAACCTAATGAAAAATCGCTGAAAATCGCATTTGTAGACGTTTGTCAATTTTAAAAACTTTTCTTATGAGTGTATTATACCTGATTTCAGTGTATTTTGACGCACTGAATCCGAATCCGGGGTTTGTTTTGCACGTACACCCCCAAAGATTTGATTAAATAGCGAATAACCGCGAAAACCCGTGAAAAATTGCTGAAAATCGCATTTGTAGACATTGGTAAATGTTCGAAAGTTTTCTTGTGAGTGTATTATACATGATTTTAGTTCATTTTAATGTGCCTAATACGAGTTAGTTCTTCTTCTTTTGTAACGTACTCTTTTTTCTTCAAACGATCTATGTAATGGATTTCTATTTCTCTTCTTGTTCTTCTTTTTTTCGTCTCTCTGTAACATCCAGCAAAAATCCGCCATCATGTTGACATCCCATCTTTGGGGGTGTACGGGCAAAACAAACCCCGGATTCGGATTCAGTGCGTCAAAATACACTGAAATCAGGTATAATACACTCATAAGAAAAGTTTTTAAAATTGACAAACGTCTATAAATGCGATTTTCAGCGATTTTTCATGGGGTTTCACGGTTTTTCGCTATTTACTTAAAATTTTGGGAGTGTACGGGCAAAACGGACACCGAATTCGGATTCAGCGCGTCAAAATACATAGGGATATATGGGTCTAGTCAAAAGTACTCCCCACTCTTTTTTTTTTGTGTGCCGGTGTTATTAATTGTCCTATTAGCTTTGAATTTACACATTCACTTGGGCATGAACGTTCGATGTGTTTATGACTACGCGGCCATTTATAAAAAAACCGATTTGGGGAGTTCTAAGACACCGTTTTTTTCGACGTTTTAACGCATCTTTCATAAGTACCTCGCAATATTCATGCATTGTTTGTATATATATAATATCATTTTTGCATCATCTGCAAAGGTGCAATGCTGAAAAAATTAAGCAGAAACAACTCCATTCATTGCAATGTATGCGATCGAGCTGTGCACCTAAAGTGTGCCAATTTACGAACTGGTTATTATACATGTTCTCACTGCGAATCATCAGATTGATGGCATTGCATTTTTCATACACTTTTTTATAACAATTGTCTTTTCTTTTTTATTTTTCATCTTAATAAAGAACCAACAACTAAAATAAGTCATTTTTATTGATTTAAACCATGGTGTCTCACAACTCCCCACATTTTTGTATTTTGTATTATATTTTATATTATTATATAAAATTTTAATTTTAAGGAAAATTGTAGTTTTGTTAAATAGGCCATACCAATAGCTTCGAGTATTCATTGACTAAAGATTCCATCGTTGACATATGCAGAATATTAAGATTTTGAGTAATACGGGTCCAAAAACAAAACCCGTCTCACAACTCCCCATTCTCCCCTACATATGTATGAGCGTGCATATGAAATATTATAAGTTTTAAGGGAGCGTAGAAAAACAAACGCACATACAAAATAACAAACACTACTCACTGTGACAATATTTTCCTTGCCCCGTAACCATATAAAAAATAATCCATACATATGTACATATACACCGGCACGCAAAGATAACAGCATACATATGTATGTATATGTACGTACATACAGTGCACAACGTAAACCTTGATACCTACCATTTCTAAGTATAATTTTAAGAAATTTCGCACATTATGATAGATTCTGAAAAACTTTATTTTTATATGAATAATACAATTCGTAATCAACAAAAAAAATCAACTTTCTTTGCTGCATCAACAACAGCAAGCAAAAATGTAACTGTAAGTATGAAATTCATACAGCAAAAGTATTGATACGCTCGCACTTTGAAGTAGCCAATGCGCGAAATGACGGTAGTATTTATTTGCGATGCTTCGAAATAATGTTTGTTTCTATTTTCAGGATAGGTGATGAAGTTCATTTCGCTTCTGTGTTTACTGTTTTACGTGTTCAGAATTAACAATCAGTTTGTTTTTTTTTTTGGTCGTGACAACTAGCCAGTGCAGCACTCAGACATTACTTAAGTCTATTGTACTACACTAGGATTCCCTTTTAATTTTCTTTAAATCTACCCGATCTCCGAAGAAATCTGAGTAGATCTTTTAGTGCCAAAGACCTCAAATCTGATTCGATTCACTGTCTGAAAGGATGGGCTTTCCATGTGCTTCGCCCACAGAAACCACAGTCCAAGCAGCCGTCTGCACTCCCTTCTGCTTAATGACAGGAGGGTTTACGACAGTCGATCGGATATGACAGGTAACATCAGTTTTGTCCATCTCCAGCCCCTCTCAGCCTGCCTCGCTTATGGGTTTTGGTAACCCATTTGCTAACCGCGGCTTTGATGGCCGCAGGAAGGAGTGGCAAAACGGGCTCTGGACCAAAGAAGTTGGCCTGGGGTTTCTAGAGGGCAATGGCATTTGTGCCTCCTCGGCACACTGAAACTCAATGTATCTGTGGTCCGAGCACGAATCTTCGGCAAGGACTCTCCAGTTCTTGAATGACCACCCAAGTTTTGAGTTTGATAGGGTGAGATCAATCACCTTCTACCTTCTAGCAGTTACAAACGTTGGCTGTGAGCCCTTGTTATGTATGTCTAGGTAGGAGGACGTAATAAATTCGAATACTCGAGAGCCCTGTCCATTGCACTTGGTGCTGCCCCAGATTGTATTCTGGGCATTAGCATCGCAACATAAGATTGCGTCGCTCACAGAACCTCGCGAGACTAGTGGCCTTTCCCGGCCCTTCCATCGTTGAGCATCGTAAGGAAAATACGCAAATGTAATCGCAAATTTCAACCTACCTCTGTAACACACCTCAGCCGCTATCAAGTCTGGGCAACAGAATTGCTCAAGACCCCTCACGGTGGGATGGGATGATACTATAAGACCGGTCTACTCGAACTCCTTTCAATATGCATAAGCCACAGAGGCGGCCCAGACCCAGGGCTCTTGCACTGTTGTTATGTGGGGTAATGTGTCCAGCTGGGTAAGCCTTCTACTTAGAAGTAGCGGCTTTGGAATGCTGCAAGTCAATCTGAGTCACCGTTAAGGGAAGGTAGCTGCAGGAACCGTCCAAGCCAATCATTTGAGAAACATGTGAAAACTGACCGTCCCAAAGGAGAGACTCAGACGGTTCCCGTACCGTGAAGCTATGACATCAACACTCTACTCGTCCACTCGCACCACAAGAGCAGCCCCTTCCTTTCCTGCCTGGTTTTTGTTCTTGGTGTACGAGAGGACTCGACAAAGCTTCGTGCTGATGCCCGGATTCTGGGCACGTAGACAGGATAGGACTCGAATCCAGCAAATGGCCTTCTTGTGGGGTACCCTCTCTTCGCTGTAGACTGCGAAGCGAGTACCCTTATGGTGTCGTCCTTTGTCTCATAGCCCTTCGCGATGGCTTCAGGACCGGAGACAATAACCTGACGCATCAGTCGACTTTTGCAGTATTTGATTTCTCCATACGTCAGCTGTGCTGGACTTTTCACGAGATTTCAACATCTCCCTCAATTGCACCCTCGCCCCGACGGAAGAGAAGGACAATGCGATTAAAGATTCCTTCGATGAGCGCTTGGAACGTTCCTATGAGCGCTGCCCCCTCCACGACATAAAAATCGTGCTTGGCGGTTTCAACGCCAGGGTGGGCACGGCGGGAATTTTTGATTCCACAGTCGGGAAGTTTAGCCAACACAACGTAAAATCCGGTAACGGACAGGGCTGATCGACTTCGCTTGGGCCCGAAACATGGTAGTCTACAGCACCAGATTCTAGCATAAAAATATACACCAAGCTATGTGGCTGTCTTCTGATCGAACAACACTAAACCAAGTAGATCATGTTATGATAGATGGAAGACACGATTCTAGTGTTTTAGATGTACGTACGATCCGAGTACCCAACATCGACTCGGATCATTACCTCGTTGCAGCCAAACTGCGCACACGCGCCAGTGCAGCAAAAAGGGCACGTCCACTAACGCAGAGAATGTTTGATATCGAAAAGTTGCAATCACAACACACAGCCAGAATATTCGCCACTCGACACTCACTCCTGCTCTCAGAGAGAACTGCCCAACAAACCGGAATGCATGAGCAATGTAGCAACATTTCTCGTTCGCTACGTACCACCGCTGAAGAAGAAATCGGATTCCGGCGAGCCCGAAAAAATAGTTGGTATGACGAGGAATGTCATGTTGCCGCAGAAAGAAAAGGTGCTGCCTAAAGAACAGCGATCGGGCGCAACGCGAACCAGACGAACAAGAGAGACGTATTATCCGAAAGAAGAAACGAGATCCCGAAATACGTGAGTGCCAGAAACTTGAGATGCCGGTCAATAGGAACAACGCGCGAGAATTCTACCAGAAAGTTCGGCGGCTTACAGAAGGTTTCAAGACCGGGGCGTTTTCCTGTAAGAATAAAGACGGCGATCTAGTGACTGACAGATCTGACTGATTATGCGAAAGATTTTTGGACCTTTGCACATTGGCAACGGCGAATATCGCAGGTAATGGAACGATGAGCTGTATACGCGTTACGACGGCACATTATAGCGGAAGCGATTATAGCGCCAATTACAAAGAAGAAGTTACTTCAGAAGATCATTACTACTCAGGAATAATTTAAACCCTAAAAATTAAATGCATAAAAGAAAACTTGCGCTTTAGACATGAATTGCTTCGTTACATTGCCTAATATTGCTGAATGTACTCAAATAATTTCTCACTCTCTCAATTAATTCCAATAAATCTCTATTATTACTAGTAATACTGGATTGTGGTGTTGGAACTGGTATATATTCCCATAACTTAGAATTGAAAAATGTGTGCGTCTTCCTGATACTAGAAGTGTTTTGCAGGCGGACGTGTTGGCAATAGGGGAAGGTTTTATGCTACTAATCGCAGATTTTTATTTTAAGGGCAATATCGCTATTCTTTCGGATAGCCAAGCTGCAATCCAGGCACCACCAGTCTTACCACCTTAAGCGTAAGCCATAACGTCACCTTAATCTGGGTCGTGGGACATCGGAACATGGAAGAAAACGTAAAAGCGGATGAACTGGTTAGAGGGGGATCTGTCATGAATTACATTCTTGCAGAATCAGTATTCACACCACTGGGAGCAATCGGGAATGCAATCTCCTCAAAATATCTCCGAACCGCGGATTGTAGATGACGAGAACGTTATGGCCCACCTATAACCAGGTCAACAAAGGCCAATATTGACAAATATGAAACGAAGGGATGCGGCTCCCGGCAATGATAACTGGTTTCTGGTCCATAGGAGAGCAGGCAGCCAAGATGGGTGCCCTTACAATACATATATACTGCCATAGTTGTAATCGACCGGAGAAAAGGGAAATATTTTCCACTTCTTCTGTAAATACCCTGCCCTAAGGAAGGTGAAGATCTTAATCCGTGTCAAACCGCTTTTTGAAAACCTCGACGAGATAACCGGTGTAGACGTAATCAACTTTATAAGGTTTCTCAACCACACAGGCTGGATATATTCGTGAAGGACTAATCTTATAACGAGGATGTGGCAACAAAATGATGCGAAAACTCTAACTTGGTTCTTGGTGAATCACAACTTTAACCAACCAGCTACTACCACTATTGTTTATCTTTTCTTCCTTCTACAACTTCAGCTTTTTTACATTTAACTTCAATTTTAGTTTTAATTTAATTTTAAATTCATTATAATCTAGGATTTAAATATGTATGTATGTAAGATATTCTTAAGGTCAATCATTGGAAAAATAACCTATGGTTGTATGTTTGACTAAAATAAAATAAAATACAAACAAAAACGGAATAATATACTCGTACATTTAGAGTGAATCGTGGCAAAAAGAAACATTAAAAAAGTTAACGGGACTTATTGTCCGATGTTGAAGAGAAGCATTTTACCGCATAACATTGGCATAAAAATATGTACGAATTCAGTTAATATTCTAATAAGTAACAATTCGTATAGAGGGAATTATAAGTGCCCTATTTCTCTGTCCATAGCTGTATGTCTTTACTTATAAGGGAAAATTCGCCTTGAGAGATCTCTTAGGAGGCGTCGCGCAACCCTCTTAAGGCATTTCAAGTGGTTTTGATGCATTTAATAGGCTGAAAGAATAGGCTAACTTGTAATTCAAAATTAAATAGAATTTTCAGTTTGACAATCAGCTGTTTCGAATTTACTTCAACCTTCTGCTTGAGCCATACCCTAAAATCCTTAAACGCCGAGCCATCCTAGTGTTAATAGCGCCTACCGTTCCAACTGATGCAAACTGCTAGCTAACCATTTTTGGTCGTTGCAAAGATAAGGCCGTTAACCCCGTATGGCTAAAACGTTGTTCGGTTTATGTGCGTTATTTCCAGTCACCAGTGGTTCTTTATTTCAACATATTGTTTTTCTTTGTTATTATTATATTTTGTCTATAATAAAAACAAAAGCTGGTGAAAGCTCTTCCAAATACATGTATATTTAAATATATTTATTATTTCCCTAATGGCTGACCACGGTCATTATCTTTTTGCACTTGTTTTACATCGGTGTCGGTGACGGGGTTTTAAAATAGTGATATATACAATAATATATATATAATACTGATATATATATAACGCAAAATATATTTTTAGTTAGTGAAAAGGAGTTAAAGCCAATAAAGCACCCAAAGCGCACCCAGAGTAAGTGTCGCTAAACAAATGTGCAAGTTAACAGTAACCGTTAGAATCGCGTGCGTTAAGAGCAATAGCTGTTATTTGAGCTACTTGTCGTAAGGACATATGGTGTAAAGGCGCACGAGCTCTTATAATTGCAGCACTCAAGACACAGCACGCTCCTTCACATTCCGGCACTTCAACCAAAAGCTACCGCTCTTAGGGAAACCAGAGATCCGGCTGATGATCTACCCTCAACATCCAAGAAAGTCTAAGAGGTGAAGCGGTCTCACCAAAAAATTCAATGTGCTAATGTAATTTTTATTTTATCTTACTTGCGTAAATATTTTACCAACTGATGCCGAGTTTTTACGCAGTTCAGACAACCCATTCCATTGCAAAGTTTATGCTGCAGATCGCCATCTATTCGATCGCCGCTTCCTATCGTATTTATAGATGACAGTGTCGTTATTACTCCCACTAACGAATCGGCTGCTCCTAATTTTGAAACTGTTTTCAGTGCATGCTAATACCAGCCAAATGAATCAATTGCCCGACGAATCTCATCCTATGAGAGATTCCGGTCAAACAATTAAATTATGCTAAAGAACAAATAACTCTGCAACAGTTGCTTACTGACGTTGTTACGCTAAGAGAGCAAAATACATTTGTTGTTGACAAAGTTAACGAACTACTAACTCGTTTGTTGATAATCAATGCCTTTGATGCCTCTACATCTTTAATCTCAACTAAGACTAGTGGCTTTCTAATTCCCATATCTGGTGTCTCAGTTGGCACAAGTACATACGCTGCTGCTGCTACTGCCGCTCCAACCGCTTCTAATGATATAAAGGATGATGAGCGTAAAACTTATTATGCCAATGTTCGCGCTGCCGACAAAAACAATTTATTATTTGCCTCTCCATCTCCAATCTCTGTAGCTATAACTGAGACAAGCGACTTTCTTACGCTGTTGCTGCCTCAGTTTATGCTTCCACCGAACAGGTTGAGCTCTGCGACTGCTGCGCCAGTTAAGAGTAAGAAGAGGACAAATTATAAAAAAGCTGAACGTAACGTTGTCATCGGTCAGAAATTAGAAAAGATTTGGATGTATTTGCCTCAAGAAGATGGTTACACTTCTCCCCTTTTAAGCCTACTGTCACTGCGGAAAATATATTGTCGTTTGTCTCTAAAAATGCTAATATTGATAAAGATAATTTATATTGTTCCAAGCTAATTTGAGGCCCTATGCTCCAGTGGGTATGAAGATGATGAAGCTAATCAAGAAAGGAACTGACATATTTTTACTTAAGAAAGTGAATTTTAAATTGGGTGTTGACGCTTCTATATATGACAAGATAATAAATCCTACTATATGGCCTGCACACGTGGAACTTCGACCCTTCAAATTTTTTCAAAAGGAAAAAGCACCAAAAAATCAAAAATAGCCAACTCTTGTAAATTTAAACCAACTTCCAGGAATCTAATGATTTACTTCCGAAATATGTGTGGTGTACGTACCAATTCAGATGAAATTTGCCTTCGTAATGTAGTCTCAAAGTTTGACATAATAACCTTTGCGGAAAATTGGCAGAATTCAAATTTCTTTGATACGAATTTTTCGATCTGAAATTAGTTAACGGATTCCGCAAAGATTGTGATACCAACAGACCCGTTTTGTGAAGGGGATTCTTATTGTAGTTCGGCGTTATTTTAGTGTTTTCCTCTTTTCTTTAAGCAATAATGATTCAATCTTAGATCACTATGTATATGTATTGAGGGTTACTCAAGTAAGGGTCCCTTTATAATATTTAGTGGCATCATACATCCCACCTGGTAGTAGTTTTGATAATTACAGAGCTCATATAGAGCTCACACGGACAACATTTCGTCACTGGTGTATAATCAGTTAGTATATCTATATATATAAAAATGAAATGATGTTCGTTTGTCCGCATTTTTTTGGGCCAATACGAGGCCAATTTTATTCGTTCTTTTTTCATATTATAGGGATCCACTAGGGGAAGGTTTTTAGCAAAAAAAAATTTCTTTTAAATATTTTCTTCATATAAAAAAAAGAAAAAATCAAAATATTGTACTAAACAAAACTTGCTCGATTCTTAGATTAAAGTAAGTTTCGAATCGACATTCATTTTATGTGTACAACTTTTTTTGAATTTTTTGTATTTGTATTGTGATACAGAAATGTATTGTATACAGAAATTTCAAATGATTCGAATGAAAATTTTTTTTTTTTTTTTTTTATTTCTTCCATAAAATATTACACCTGTCGTTAGACAATAAGTAATTTGATTTACAAAAAGATGGAATGAGAGTGATATTGAAGGGCCAATGCCCCCAAGCTCATTTAGAAGAAATATATACATATTATTTAAAAACAAGTGGTTAACAAACAATGATATATACGATTAGTTGACAATTGATTACAAGGATTTTGCAAGATCTGTTGGTGTTTGACGGTTAAGCCGACTTTGGGTAGATTTTTCTTTATTTGGTAGTCTTCTCATCATAGGATTTGTATGCGTTAATAGTCTATTTATGTGTCTTCTGCTAGCGCTTTGTATTGTTTCATCAATAGTATCGATATCAAGGTCGCGATGAATATCTGCGTTAGGTATGTACCAAGGTGCATTAGTTAAGGTCCTAAGTATTTATGAAAATAATGTTTCAATTCAATTGAGCAATGCTTTCTTTGACCAATTCTATATGGAAATGAATGCGTTTGCAAACGATGTTTTCGGTTATGAACAAATGTTGGAATCGAATGAAAAAGGAAAGAAACGCGAATTGATAAAAAAAATTCTTGGAAAATTTAGGTAATAAGAACATACACAAGATAAAGTTAGAATTCGAATTTTTAGATTTATTTTGTTTATTTCTCATTTTTTTCAGAAGTACACCACACAACAACTCATTCCAACTCTGATTTTGAAATCCTGTTGGAATTGGTGATCGATAATTTTGTCACTATAATGGTCAATGGAAATTTGCGTGTATCAGACCCTGCATATTATTTACCATATCAACTTTTTATGGAACATATGGACCAAATGAACACAAAAAAATAATTTAGTTTTGTTTTGATTTTTTGCAACATTTTGGTCTTCAGTTAATACAATAAAAACAATACTGTTTTTTCGTGAACACAAGTGAACACAAAATTTTAAATTTATTACGCTGTTTGTTTAGTATTTTTTTAGAAAAAAAGTAAATTTTTTGCTTTTAAGGAAATTTGTTTATTGTTGCTATTTGTGAAAGCGTAGATATTTGTAAGTATTTGACTATAATCCTAAAAGTTAATGGAATACCACTATGACACATAGACAACATTTTTTCAAAGGGGTGTTTTTCGAAAATTATAAAAAAAATTGTTTTAAAAAATTTTGAAGAAATAAAGTAAAATAAAAAAATTTCGAAAGCATGAAATTTTTTCAAAACCAAATTTTCCTCAAAAAGATAAAAGAAATTTCTTCGAAGAGGTGTTTTTCTAAAATTACAAAAAAAAAAATTTCAAAAATTTTAAACAAATAAAATAAAATAAAACTTTTTCAAGGGTATGAAATTTTGTCAAAACAAAATTTTCTGAAAACCAAACAAAATTTAAAAAAAAAATGGTGTTTTCAAAGCATTTCATATTCCACTATTAATAGAGAATACATTTTTTCGAGGGGGTGTTTTTCCAAGCGGACAAAAATCTTTTTTAACAAATCAATTTAAACTTTTACAAAAGTATGAAATTTTTTCAAGAACAAAATTTTCTCAAAAACGTTAAATTAAAAAAAAAATTGTTTTTTCAAAATATTTAATTTTCAGCAATTAACTGAGAAGAAATTTGATAGAGCGAAGTGTTTTTCAATACTTCAAAAAACACTTTTTAACCAAAAAAAATAAACCTTTTTTCAAAAACAACAGGAATGATAACATTGCCTAACAATTTCTGCACTTTTGCACAGTCTAAAGAGGCATTGATACAGAGTGTATTTCCAAACATAGTTCAACATTACAAAAACCATGATTGGCTCAGCGAAAGAGCAATTTTAGCTGGGAAAAATAAGGACGTCAATGATATAAATTCAGCTATTTTAGATCAAATACCTGGTGACATAGTTGCGTATAAGTCAATGGACACTATTACTGATCAAGATGAGGTCGTAAATTATCCAACTGAATTCTTAAACTCACTCGATTTGCCAGGCTTACCACCTCATAATTTACGATTAAAAATTGGAGCAAGGACTATTATGCTGCGCAATAGTAATGTGCCCCGACTTTGCAACGGTACCAGACTCGCTGTGAAGAAGCTAATGGGTAACGTTATCGAAGCAACAATTTTGAAAGGGAAGTACAAAGGAGAAGACATTTTGATACCCTGAATTCCACTGATTCCGGCGGATTTACCATTCGATTTCAAACGTTTGCAGTTCCCTATTCGCCTTGCCTTCGCTATGAGAATTAATAAGGCGCAAGGACAGTCTCTACAAATGTGCGGTATTAATTTAGAATACCCAATTTTTTCTCATGGACAATTGTATGTAGCTTGCTCACGAGTTGGCAAACCATCGTCATTATTCACGCGAAAGATGAAAAAACCAAAAACGTTGTCTACCAAAAAGTGTTACAATAAAGTTCGAATGAAATTGTATCAAAGAATTTGCTTTGTTTCGTATTAATTTTATTCTCTTTCAGCAAATCATTGAATTGATCGTCTAGCGAAGCGGGCGAGGGTACGCTAGTACAATATATAATCACTTATGTGTATTTGGGGATTTTAATTTCCAGCCGCCGTAGCCGAACGGGTTGGTGCGTGACTACCATTCGGAATTCAGAGAACGTAGGTTCCAATCCTGTCGAAAATGGCACCAAATGGAGAAAAAGTTTTTCTAATAGCGGTCGCCCCTCGACAGGCAATGACAAACCTCCGAGTGTATTTCTGCCATGAAAAAGCTCCTCATAAAAAATGTTTTCCGTTCAGAGTCGGCTTGAAGCTGTACGTCCCTCCATTTGTGGAACAACATCAAGACGCATACCACAACTAGGAGGAGGAGCTCGGCCAAATACCCAAACAGGGTGTACGCCCCAATTATATATATTGTTTTCTTTATTCTAAACAAACACATCCCTGAATGGTACTCTTAGATTCTGAAAAGCGAAAGAAGGACAGTGCAGGAGTGAATAACCGCACCAACATCGCTATACGTTCAGTTATTTTAACTACGAGCGCAAGGACACATCCAAGCGTCACCATAACAAATAGCAAATTATATTTCAAAGGCCTAAAACGGATAAACAGGTTAATATTAATATAATTGTTAATAACTTTATAAACAATATACACACACACACACACTTGTACACACACTCACCTTATTACAATACTCAGCGAACCCTATAAATACGTAAATGGGAATGATTGGGTATCCGACATAACAGGCAAATCAGCTATATGGAATTGTGGAATGATTAGGTCACGAATGACGAATATAAGCGCAACACGTGGCTATGTACGAGCCCGTGTTGGTAAGCTGTTTGTTTACAGCTGCTTTCTTCCACCTAGCTTACTTAACCCTAGCGGAAGCCATACACGCATCCGGTCCGGTCATTGTAGCTGGCGACTTTAACGCTTGGGCAGTGAGCTGGGGATGCCCTCGAACCACCCCTAGAGGTAAAGCCCTTTTAGAAGCGTTCGCTATGCTTGACATAGCGCTTATGAATACCGGGAACCAGCAAACATTCCAAAGAGCAGGGAAAGGGTCAATAATCGACCTGACATTTATTAGCTTTAGCCTCGTGAGTAGTACGAGATGGTCCCTTAGCCAGTATTACACTGGTAGTGATCACTTTGCAATACTTTGCGTTATAGGCAAACATGATAGGCCGAAGTCATCTAACTCGCACGAGGTCAGATACCAAGTTGGAACTTTGGACCCGGAAGTGTTCGAGATAATGATGGCAAATTTTACACCTACTGGAAATGCGGCTGAAAAAACTAACCAAGTCATGAGGCAACTCACTAAAGCATGCGATGCAGCTATGAGTAAAACAACGCCTAATAAAAACCACAGAGAGCCCGTTTACTGGTGGACAGAAGAAATATCTCTAGCACAGGAAGAATGCAATAGAGCAAGAAGAACATATCAGCGGTCGAGAGGTACGACCAGCTATGAAAGGAACAGACTCCTATTTAAACAAAAAAGGAAAAGGCTAAAAAATGCAATTAAGAACAGAATACGCCAGTGCTTTCAAAAACTATGCGAGAATGCTGACAGCAATCCATGGGGATTTGCATACCAGCTGGTGATGAAAAAAACAAAAGCCTTCAAACCGCTGCCCACGACGTGCCCGGTTATTCCGCGCAACGTGGTCAAAACATTGTTCCCCCAACAGCAAGGCATCGCAGCCAACGCTGCCAGCTGTATGGAAGACGATGGAAATCGATGTCTGGCCAACGCTGACGAAATTTTGCACATTTGCAAACAGATCAAAGGCAATAAGGCACCCGGGCCCGATGCGATCCCGAATGAAGCTCTTAAGTTGGCAATCCAAAAGCATTCAGAAATCTTTGTGGATGTTTACAACTCCTGCTTAGAAGAATGCACATTCCCGAAAGAGTGGAAACTGCAAAAGCTAGTGCTAATACCAAAAGGGTCTAAGCCGGCGGAAGATCCCTCAGGCTACCGCCCACTATGCTTACTGGACACGGCAGGGAAAATATTAGAGAGGCTAATTGTAAATCGCCTGGAATCCTCCATCGATAGTGCTGGAGGGTTATCGCCGCACCAATATGGCTTCCGTAAAACACGCTCTGCCACAGATGCTGTTATAGCGGTTAAGCGCATTGCTCACAAAGCGATTGAAGGTTCTCGCTGGCTCTACGGAGATAAAGAGTATTGCCTAGTCACAACGTTAGATGTAAAAAAGCATTTAATACAGCAAACTGGGGCAAAATCCTAAATGCGCTGGAGAATTTCCGAGTCCCAGCCTACATTCGGAAAATCGTTGCAAGCTACTTCACTAACAGAGTGCTGCAATACAAAACCGACGAAGGAATGAAAAGGTACAGAGTAACCGGAGGAGTACCACAGGGGTCAGTGTTGGGCCCACTCCTCTGGAATATAATGTACGATGGAGTTTTGCGTCTCCAATTACCTCCAGGATCCCAAATCATAGGGTTTGCTGATGACATTGCAATCGTAGTCGTTGCTAAATTCCTAAACCAGGCTGAAGCGATTTGCAACCAAGCGGTCGAAATCACAAAAGATTGGCTGCGCAATAGTGGTTAAAGCCTTACAAACCGTAAAACAGAGGCAGTTCTCATCAGTAGCAGGAAAATAGTTAAAACAGCAAATCTCAGAGTAGTTGACCACGCCCTAGACTCTAAGTTGAGCTTTAAACAGCACCTAACATACGCCAGCGATAAAGCAGCGAAGGCTGTAACCGCATTGACACGTATTATGATGAATACGAGAGGACCTAAGCAGGCTTCTAGGAAGTTGCTTAGCAGTGTGTATACGGTATACCGGTTATGTACCCTCAGGGTGTGCTGTGCATTCCGCACAGTATCGGAAGATGTTGCATTAGTCCTCGCGGGTATGCTACCAGTTAAGCCGACTGCACTAGAATTCGCCGAAATGAAAAAACATCGAGCGGATCCAGCACAGCTGACTAACCGAAGGACTGAACGGGAGCGAAGCATCCGTACTTGGCAGGAGGAATGGAGGAACTCCATGAACGGACGATGGACATATCGATTGATCCCGAATATCACAAGATGGATAAATCGAAAGCATGGTCAGATAGATTTCTACCTGACCCAAGTACTTAGTGGGCATGGATGCTTTAAGGCTTATCTGCATAGATTTAAGCACGAAGATGACCCGTACTGCACCTTTTGCGACTGTCTAGTTCAAGATGCAGAACATGTTTTCTTTGTCTGCCCTCGTTTCGAGTGATAGGGTGGGGAAGCCAATAATGGTTAACAATCTAGTAGATATCGTGCTTGACTCAGAAGAACATTGGTCCGCTATCAGTAACATGGCAAGGATAGTAATTACCCAGCTGCGTCGCAATGAACAACAGCGCAGATATTTATGTAGAGGCAATAGGCCGCTCCCCTCCCAGAATTAATACTTAATGATAAGT
This sequence comes from Anastrepha ludens, assembly GCF_028408465.1. Taxonomy (NCBI): domain Eukaryota; kingdom Metazoa; phylum Arthropoda; class Insecta; order Diptera; family Tephritidae; genus Anastrepha; species Anastrepha ludens. The sequence goes on along the minus strand of NC_071503.1, from coordinate 68,589,000 downwards.
AAATACCAAACTGCGACGTGCTGAACATCAGCGCAGATTTTCATGAAGAGGCAATAGGCCGCTCCCCCTCCCGTGAAGTATTACCTAACGGTCGTCCCGCGGGAGGGAAACGGAGCTGGGGTGGGGTTTTTAGTGGGTGAGTCGAAAGACAAGTCTCACACTTTTCGGCTTTCAATGCTTTTTGCCACCTCCATAAAAAAAAAAACACTCACCCTATTATGTATATATGTATATAAATAATATAAAGAATTTAAGCTAACCCTATTTTTCCTTATTTCAGAATCGGCCACATATCGTCGACATACCCCGACATTTGGTCCTTCGAGTGGAAAATACAATTGGAATATTCACCCAATATATTCAAAACAAAAACCCAAACAGAGGAAACATTTGTGCATAAATATAAGCAGAAGCTACCAACATCCTACAATATACAACAATATTAAATAAATATCCACACGGAAAACTGTAAATGCGACCCAAAGTTTTCGAAGTTCTGAATTTTCTCATAAGTGCAAATTAAAATTTTTCAAAAACAAAAAAAGTTGTTATGAGAATAACAAGTTCTAGCGTATTTATTTCAATGCACATATCGTAAGTAAGTATGGGTTGATAGAATGGCGACGAGGTTGATGAGACGCTTACGCATTTGTAATATATTTACTTTTTTTTTAATTCTTACAATTTGGAAAATTTTGGGTGTGTTTTTATTTGCTCATTTGCATGAAGCGAAAAATCAACTCGTTGCAGAAACGAAAGAGTTGAAGGTTCGACGTAGCTGTAAACAAAACGTCAAGCAGTTAGAGATTTAAAAAATTCAGTTAATAAAACGAAATTTTATTGGGTGCCCATTAAATTGTGTATTTGACGACGCAATTAACTGGAAATGGCATTGGTGGAGGCATCATGTCAAAATCAGCTGTTTGTTTCAGGTTTCAGGTTCAGGATTTGCTGGTGAAATTAAATTGCTTAGTACTTTCCAAGCTGGATTTATTAATTTGTAAGCGTGAGCAAAATGCTTTGAAGATATATGTCAGCATTTGCGATGCGGTGATGTGAATGCAGGTAAGCAAAGAGAATACTTAGCGGTCTTGCATTTAAATAATATTTCTTCCAAACCACAGCGCGGCAAGGAGGATTCCATACAATTACAATGGGTGTTAGAAACGTTCGCCAAAACGATTGTTTTCCATACTTATAGCGATAAGCAGAATAAAAAGAGGAAAAACGTTTAGCTAATTTACCACCTGAGGAAAATTGAGTTGGAAAACTACGCTGGAAATTGTCACAAAATAAAAAGTCGCCACATTTCCCACAGTTCATTAACGATTTAGTAAGTTCTTGTAGATAAGAAAAAAATCATCTATGTTTGCGGTATTTTATTTATTAATACACATTACAGTATCTACCACGGGCATTAATAAGGCGAAAATGAATGTAGAGAATGAAGTTTGGAAACGCAAAAGTTTAAAATGGAGAAACACAACGCAGAAAAACTTCGAAACAAGGGCAAAATTAAAGTCTCACTGCGTACAGAAAGTAATGTATGTAATATTGAGCTGAATTGAAGTTGTATCACATTTTTAATTTGAAATTTTTACTTGTGTAATTCGCTACTCTCATATGATATTGATGGCTATCAGATATACGACTATGCTACTAATGACTATGGAGATGACTATGATGACTTCATGTAAATACTGTTGAGATGCGCATTCCATATTGAACAAAAAATGTTTGCTCCATGTTTTTCGTAGAAAATTTAGATAGAATACATACAAATAAGTCGCTATGGTCTACATCTAAAACACTTAAAAATTCTGGATAACGAATTTCTAACATGCTTGTGAATTCATTTTATATAATTATACTTTATTAAATATGTATAAATGAAAGAAAAAACAGTTTTTTACACTTTTTGAGCTCTCTGTTGAAACAGATTATATCGATGGTGAAGGAGAATTGTATTTTTATAAGATATAAGAAAAACTTGCTTTTTATAATCTGTATTTAGAACATAAGTTCTTAAACTTTACAAAATTGATTGAAAAGCAAATTATTTATTTTCATTTAAATTTATTAAATCCATTTGGATTTTGTCCTCTGCTGAGCACTGTGCGGTATCGATATTGGTCTGTATGACGTCCTTTAAATGTGTGAGCACCTGTGAAATAAAAAAAACGATTCTTCTTCTTCTTGATTGGCGCTATAACCGCTTACGCGATTTAGGTTGAGTTTAACAAAGCACGCCAGTCGTTTCTTTCTCGTGCTAACCGGCGCCAGTTGGACACACCAAGTGAAACCAAGTCCTTCTCCACCTGTACTTTCCAACGCAGAGGAAGGCTTTCTATTCCTCTACTACCACCAGCTGGTACCGCATCGAATACTTTCACAGCTGGAGCATTTGTCTCCATTCGGACAACGTGACCCAGCCAACGTAGCCGCTGGATCTTTATTCGCTGGGCTATGTCTATGTCGTCGTAAAGCTTATACAGCTCATCGATCCATCGCCTGCGATATTCGCCGCTGCCAACGTGCAAAGGTCCAAAAATCTTACGCAGAATCTTTCTCTCAAACACTCCAAGTGTCGCTTCATCGGATGTTGTCATCGTCCACGCTTCTGCGCCATATGTTAGAACGGGTGTGATGAGAGTCTTGTAGAGTGTTAGTTTTGTTCGTAGAGAGAGGACTTTACTGCTCAGTTGCCTACTCAGTCCAAAGTAGCACTTGTTGGCAAGAGAGATTCTGCGTTGGATTTCAAGGCTGACATTGTTATCGGTGTTAATGCTGGTTCATAAAAATGCGAAGTCTTTTCTCTTCTTCTTGATTGGCGCTATAACCGCTTACATGATTTTGGCCGAGTTTAACAAAGCGCGCCAGTCGTTTCTTTCTCGTGCCAAACGGCGCCAGTTGGACACACCAAGTGAAGCCAAGACCTTCTCCACCTGATCTTTCCAACGCAGAGGAGGCCTTCCTCTTCCTCTGCTACCACCAGCTGGTACCGCATCGAATACTTTCCGAGCCGGAGCGTTTGTTTCCATTCGGACGACATGGCCCAGCCAACGTAGCCGCTGGATCTTTATTCGCTGGGCTATGTCTATGACGTCGTAAAGCTCATACAGCTCATCGTTCCATCGTTGGCGATATTCGCCGTTGCCAACGTGCAAAGGTCCAAAAATCTTACGCAGAATCTTTCTCTCGAACACTCCAAGCGTCGCTTCATCGGATGTTGTCATCGTCCAAGCTTCTGCGCCATACGTTAGGACGGGCATGATGAGAGTCTTGTAGAGTGTTATTTTGTCCGACGAGAGAGGACTTTACTGCTCAGTTGCCTACTTAGTCCAAAGTAGCACTTGTTGGCAAGAGAGATTCTACGTTGGATTTCAAGGCTGACATTGTTATCGGTGTTAATGCTGGTTCCTAAATAAACGAAGTCTACAACCTCGATATTATAACTGTCTACAGTGCCGTGGGTGCCGATACGCGAGTGCGCCGACTGTTTGTTTGAAGACAGGAGGTACTTCGTTTTGTCCTCGTTCACCACCAGACCCATTCGCTTTGCCTCTTTATCCAGTTTGGAGAAGGCAGAACTAACAGCGCGGTTGTTAAGGCCGATGATGTCAATATCATCGGCACACGCCAGCAATTGTATGCTCTTATAAAAAATTGTGCCTGAGCGATTAAGTTCTACGGCTCGTACGATGCTCTCCCACATCAGGTTAAAGAAGTCACACGACAGTGAGTCACCCTGTCTGAAACCTCGTTTGGTATCAAACGGCTCGGAGAGGTCCTTCCCAATTCTGACGGCGATGCTGGTGTTGAGCAACGTCACCTTACATAGCCGTATTAGTGTTGCGGGGATACCAAATTCAGACATCGCGGCATACAAGTAACTCCTTTTCGTACTGTCGAATGCAGCTTTGAAGTCGACGAAAAGATGGTGTGTGTCGATTCTCCTTTCATGGGTCTTTTCTAAGATTTGGCGTATTGTGAATATTTGGTCGATGATAGACTTTCCAGGTCTGAAGCCGCACTGATAAGGTCCAATCAGTTGGTTGACGGTGGGCTTCAGCCTTTCACACAATACGCTCGCTAGAACCTTATAGGTGATATTTAGTGGTCGTGGTCGGATAGCTCTCTGTAGCGATCCCACTTGGCTCGCGTTGCGCCCGATCGCAGCGTGGCTCTATAGGTGGCATCCTTTCTTTCTGCGACATGACATTCCTCGTCGTACCAATTGTTTTTCCGGGCTCACCGGAATCCGATTTCTTTTTCGGCGGTGGTACGTAGAGAACGAGAAATGTTGCTCCATTGTTCGTGCATGCCGGTTTGTTGGGCAGTACTGTCTGAGAGCAGGAGTGAGAGTCGAGTGGCGAATCTTCTGGCTGCCTGTTGTGATTGCAGCTTTTCGATGTTGAACATTCTTTGCGTAGGTAGATGTACGTTTTTTGCTGCACAGAGGCGAGTGCGCAGTTTGGCTGCAACAAGGTAGTGATCCGAGTCGGTGTTGGGTCCTCGGATCGTACGTACATCTAATACACTAGAAACGTGTCTTCCATCTATCACAACATGATCGATCTGGTTTCGTATTTTATGATCAGGAGACAGCCAGGTGGCTTGGTGAATCTTCTTATGCTGGAATCTGGTGTTGCAGACTACCATGTTTCGGGCCCAAGCGAAGTCGATCAGCCTCTGTCCGTTACCGGATGTTTCATTGCGCAGGCTGAATTTTCCGACTGTGGCACCAAAACTTCCCTCCTTGCCCACCCTGGCGATGAAGTCGCCAAGCACGATTTTTATGTCGTGGAGGGGGCAGCGCTTATAGGAATGTTGCAAGCGCTCATAGAAGGAATATTTGGTCCCATCGTCCTTCTCTTCCGTCGGGGCGTGGGCGTTCGGATTGTTGCCAGACGCTCGTCCACCAGGGGGAACGACAGTACTAGGCGACGAAGTCTCTCTCCCACAAAAAATCCGACACCGAATTTGCGCTCCTTTACATGGCAGCTGTAGTAGACCTCACAAGGTCCTTCGCTTTTCTTGCCTTGACCCGTCATCGCATCTCTTGAATGGCAGTGATGTCAGCCTTTACTCTCACGAGGACATCAACCAGCCGGGCAGTGGCACCTTCCCCATTAAGGGACCGGACATTCCAGGTGCATGCCTTCAAATCGTAATCCTTATTTCGTTTGCAGTGGTCGTCATCAGTATAGGGAGGTCTCATCCGAGGCATGTTCCTATCCTGGAATGTTTCGCCTTCTCACGTTAGCTCACTCCCGAACGGGTGTTCGGAAGCTACCCAGAGGGTACATGGGCTAGTCCCGGACGTTGTGAGCTGCTTGAACCATATGCAGAAGAATATTCCTGGCCACTCCCAAGTGAATGGCGATCAGTAACTTTCCCCACTCGCGTGGACTTCTATATATGGAACCATCCAAATGATTATTTATTCCTATTGTTCGAATTATTATTATGCATACCTGCTTATACGCGATATCTGAATTAGCATTCAATTTCAAACCATGCAACAAAAAATTTAATGTATTCAGTGGTAGAGATAATTTCCTGGTTTATGTTCGGAATCGAATGTTTAAAACAGAAATATTCGCTTCCAGCTTCCAACAGTGCATGTGGTAATTCTGCAGCTTCAATTAAGTGATTATGTTTGACGAACAAATACAACAGCTCAGGACAATTCGCCAACTGTTGGTATGCATGTATTTAAAAAATGATATAAAACGGTTTTACAGTAAATTTCATACCTTGTAGTCATTATATAGCCATTGCGGTATAAAAGCGATGAGACTTAGCAGCTTGTTTGCTATATATCTACGTATGATAGTAGAATTTTCTAACTCATAATCATTAATGAATTTTTGTAACAGTGACCGGGTCATATCGACAGTTTTATTACGATGAGGCAAATCTAAATTATAGAAAAAATCGTATAGCAAAGAAAACGTTTCTATAGAAACTATTTATTCTCACCAGCTATTTCATTTTCTTGTAACCACGCCCATGCTTGATTGACGCCTTCCTTGGTAATGCGGCGTACCCATATGAGAAGAGGTGATAATTCGAAGCCAGTAGCAGCTTAAATGCAGTAGTATATAAACCACCACCAGATAAAATTATTACCAATTCTTGTGGACCTGCATTAATTAATCTTTGCACGTCGTTTCGATAATCAGCGAGTCAAAACAGTGCATTGTATGACTCACCACGGTCTAGCAATGCTACAGCCACAATAAATTGTCCTAAAATTTTAAATGAATTAAATTAAAGGAAAACCGCAAGCCAATAAATTGGCATACGCGAATAAATGTTCCGTTTGCACCAATAGCTCAGCAAACGTACATAATCTTGAATTATAATGTGCTCGCAAGTGCCAAATAACCATTCACCCAATAAAAATTTCAACTAGAGAAGTCATAAACATACAAATACAAACAAAGCATATCATTTTGACGTTGTTCATATGTATATATGGCGAAAAATTCAGCTGGGTCGTTATAAATCCTTATTAAATCCATTAACTGATTGCGGTAATAGAAAGCACATTGAATTGTGCAGCCACAGCCCATTTAATTAGGTGGTAAGTTAAAAACGATTTGATTTGCTTGCAGGTAAAAAGCACATTAAATTGTGGCTATATTAATTGTATACATTTAATTACAGGGAGAAGGATGAACGATATAAAACCTTTTCTTTGCGAAAGTATTGATAAGTCTCTACTTAGAACTGAGTGCGAAAAATGGTTTCGGTATCCCACTTTATATCTTCTAGCAGAAGATATAACAGATGTGGTGAAATAAAAAATAAAGACTACACGGCTCCAAGTGCAATTTTGGCATAACGCAAGATGAAATAAAAGAGATTTCATTGAAAGACAAACCCATAGATTCATGGGAGCCTATAGAGGTGAAAAAAGCTGTTGGAAAGAGAACAAAGCTTAGATAATGTTATCAATTATTGTCAGATATATGAGCAAATTAACAAACACTCGCAAAGTGATATTGAAGCCGGGCACAGTTAATAGAACACACAGCCGGACACAGTTAATAGAATTGCTGCAACTTCGCAATGGATAAGACACAATGAGAACGATTGCGGAAGGTGTGGTAAGAAGGGGCATACGAGTATGAATTTCTCACTGTCCAGCAAGGTATCAAAAATGCAACAATTGTGGGCGTATTGGACATTTTGCAAGCAAACGCAAGACGAGAACCCAAAAGCGCAAGGTGGATGAATATGAATACAACAAGAAGAAAATACATACCTGACGGACTAGACATGCTGATGTTGAAAAAACTGGGTCCATTGGGAGTAGAATATCTCACCAAGGTCTTCAATTTGTCTGTGGTCACTATCATCATTCCTGATAAGTGGAAATTAGGGAGAGTGGTCCCACTGCTGAAGCCTAGGATACCCGCCAACCAAGGGGAGCCTCATCGCCCATTACTCTCCTTTCCCCAGTAGTGAAGACTCTTGAGGCCCTTCTACTCCCACTCCTTACGACGCACCTGACCCCAGCCTCACACCAGCATGGCTTCTGAAGAGTGCATAGCACCACTACGGCACCCACCGTCATTAACACCACAACTCTCTCCCACTAAATCCACGGCGACCCTTTTCACCACCTGGACAAAGGAGGCCAAGATACAACTCGAGGTGAAAGTCGATGATACACAAATTCCGACTGTTAACAACCCCAAAATATTGGGTGTCACCTTTGACAGCTTGCTTTCCTTCTCAGTGCATACAACCGCTATTGCAACTAAAGTACAGAATCGCAACAAGGTTCTCAAGTCGCTTGCCGGCAGCACTTGGGGCAGAGACAAGGAAATGTTGCAGTCGACTTTTAAAGCAATAGGCCGGTTCTAAACTATGCTGCGCCTGTCTGGTCGCCTAGAACCGTTGTTTCGCAATGGACGAAGCTTCAGACCTGCCAAAACACTGCATTAAAGACCGCGACAGGATGTCTTCTGATGTCACTTATACAACATCTACACGATGAGGCCCTAATGCTGCCTATTAAGGAGCATAAGAAATTGCTCAGTAAGCAGTTTTTTTTAAGGTGTTACCGCAGGACTCACCCATGCAGACACCTGTTTGAGCCTGAGCCACATCCCAGGCACATCAGGAGGCATCTCCTCAACTACGCGGACGAGATCTCAGACAAAACAGACAGACAGCTACTGGATCGGACAGTGTACAGATAGGCAATAAACGACATTCATCGAGAGACTATCACCACCTTCTTAAGCTCCCGACCCCCGAATGCCGTTATCGGAGCCCAACCACCACCAATCGCAGACGAAGATCTCCAACTTCCCCGCAAGTCCCGTGTAACCTTGGTGCAATTACGTTCCGGATACTGTAGCAGGTTAAACTCCTATTTATCCAGAATCGACCCCGACATACTGAACATATGTCCAGCATGTGAAGGCACCCCACACGACACTAACCACCTTTTCACATGCCCCATTAAACCCATTCATCTAACACCCCTCTCCCTCTGGACCCAACCCGTCGAAACAGCTAGTTTCCGTTAGATGAGCTAAACGAAGACGACCGGTGATTGCGCTGCACTGACAGGGCCCGACCGAAGTTTTGACCGCTTCAAAATTAATGATACCTTCGCGATGGATAAGCCATACGATGCTGTATAGGGGGGCAAAACACCTCGATAATAATTGATCCTGAGTCACATTTCAATCTCCTTAACCAAAAGGACTGGAAAAAAACTCCAAAGTAGCAATCCAATGATGCTGAATAGCCGGACAAAGTCGACTAATCAATTTAAGGCATATTTAGCAGATATGATGCTAAATGTACTAAAAGTCTTTGAAGCCCCGATATCGGTAAAAACTGGCTTAGAACAAATTGCTACATTTTATGTGATCGAAAAGGGGAAGTCAATCGCACTTGAGTCGTGGTACACCAATCAAACTAAACATACTATGGCTAGGACTTAATACAGTTCGAGATGAATTTAAAAAACATAGCCAAAGTTGCTAAGATTGTTATCTAATATATGTATAAAAATTCAGCCGTTTTTCGCGTTGTGATGAACTTTACGGAGAATGGCTTAACCGATTTTAACCAAACTTTGCCACATTGAAGAGACACATGTGGAGAAGGTTTGTGTTTCAAAAATTTAAGAATCGAATACCAGGGTCTCGAAAAATAGGCCAAAACGTAGACCCGGGTAACCCTAGGATGTGTTTGTACAATATGGGTAGCAAATGGAAGCTGCTGATGATTGCTATAGTATAGAGTATTTTTCATACCGTTCCGTGACTAGGGTCTCGAGATATAGACCAAAACGTGGACCGCAGGGGAAGTACTGTGGTTATACCAGTTTCATCAAGATTATATATGTCACCAGGATCGAACGAATATTTACTATACAAAATTTGTACATTGTCAAAAAATGCCATTACAGCTGCTTTTGTAAATGACGTAAAACGCGCAAGGCTCGTGTTTTCAGGTTTTCTCAAACTTAAATATTTGTTTCGATTCATGAAGCCTTGCATCCAATCAATTCCTGCTGTTTTGATACTTATCCAAGTTACAGGAACTTTTATGTCGTTCACATTGGCATAGTCGTAAACGAACTTCCGCGCAGCGCTGTACGTGAATCCATGTTGAAGGTTAGAACACACCTTGAAGTATTCTGCTATTTCATTTTCCTGTTTCTTTGTTAATACTTGGTTGGAGCTGTACTTTGAAGAGAATGGAAATGTTTCGTCGTCTGAAGAATTTCCAGAGTCATCAAGTGCTTGGGTTTTTTCTTTGTTCATTTTTACTATTCTGTCTCTTAATGTAGTGCGACTTAAGCCATATGTTCGCGCGGATTCGCTTACGTAAAATTTTTTTGCAAGAACATCCTTAATAGCAAGTTTAATTTTTTCCTCATCCAAATTGCTACGATTAGTTTTTCTCTTATAGTTCCGAACCATGTTGCTACTAACAACCTAAGCATAAAATTTTATAAAAGTTTATCTGAGTCTAACTCATGGGTAGGTTGCATTTTCCAGTGGCGCATTTACCCCATGGGGCACAACCGACGGCGAAACTGCGCCACCTGTAGCCTGGCGAATGTGCCCCAGGTGCAGCCACAGGAGGTGGTCAACTGAAGTACAATATATCGACCATGAATGTTCAATATCACTGATAAATTTAGAGAAAACGGGGAGTGGCGAATGTGCCCCCTTCTACCCTATAATACCAGTTGCTCTGTCGACGGCGATTATTGTTTATATTTTTTACATTTTAATCAAATATACACACCCACACGTATATAAAAACAAAGCAACCCATTTCCCCTAACAATTTGTTGGTATCAATATCAACGGTTAACCCAACCAGTACTCACAAACTAAAATGACCCAGTAGGAAATCGAAAAAAACGACCCAGTAGGAAAAAATTTAAGACCCCCTGTAGGAAAAATTTGAAACGTATTCTTAGTTGCCTTTAATGAATAAAACATAAAAGTGCGAAAATTCATTTGAGCTTTACCTTCAATATAATAATCGAACTCACTCCCTTCATTACATTCGGTGGTAAAGCCACACTCTTTTTAATAAAATGGAAGACTTTAAGATAACAACTTCTGATTTGATTGAATTCGTGGATGATCATTTCCAGACCCTACCTGAAAACGAGTCAGTATACACTTTAGAAATCAAAAGAGTTGAACTCGATTCTCTTTATAATAAATTGAAGAAAGCATATGATGTTTTTCGCAGAGCCCCTAATAGTGCCGACGAGGCCATCGATTTAAACAAAATAAAAGATTCATATAAAAAATACTATCAAATGTATCTCAACTGCTTAGCTTCAATAAATAAGGATGTGGACATTCTAAAGAACCCGAAACATACCCAAGAAATTAAAGAGAGACCTTCACAGGTCCCTATAATGGATTTCGCACCCACAGTTCATCTACCCCCATGCGACACGGACATCTTTTACGGAGATTATGTGACATGGCCTACATTTAGAGACATGTTCACATCCCTTTATATCCATAATCCAAGGATAAGCAATGTGGAAAGGCTCTTCCACTTGAACCAAAAGACCCGGGGCGAAGCACGAGAAGCAATTAGAGGCGCACCCTTAACGAAAGATGGTTTCATACAAGCATGGAAAAATTTAACCGACCAATATGAAAACAAACGAATGCAGGCGAATACCCAACTAAAACTCTTTTTAACCTGCCACAAGTAACACAAGAAACAGGCAACTCCATTAAAACCCTACAAAGAACGATAAATAGTTCTTTAACAAATTTGACAAACCTAGGGATAGACACATTAAGCTGGGACTCGATTCTAATATACCTTTGCAATTCAAAACTACCTAAGGAAACCCTAGAAGCATTTGAATACACCCTCGAAGATAACTCCACAGTACCCTCATGGGAAACTTTTGATAGTTTTTTGACCCATAAATATAAAACTTTGCAATCAGTAGGGAATTTTAAAGCTTCAGTTTCAAAAAGTCACCCAGCCCAACCCACCATAACAAAAACAGACTATGAAAAACGATACAACACTTTTCACGTCAACGTATCTAATAACTCCATCCCGGGACAGTCAAAACAAAAAAAAATATTCCGAACCTAATTTCTCAAAAAAACCATTCGAAATAGACAGTTGCCAAATATGCAAAAAACAACATTCCATTCGTGAATGCCATAAATTCCTAGTCATGAGTGTCGAAACCTGTATATCTCTAATCAAAAAATACGGATATTGTTATAACTGTTTGGCAATGTCGCATAGGTTCAGAGACTGCAAAAGCAAATACTCTTGCAGAAAATCTAATAAAAAACATAGTACCCTACTCCATAGAGACTCAACAAGTCGAACCCAATCCCCCCGGAGGGATCAAGAGTCTTAAGTTCAACTCCTGATAACAACACAGATACCTCCACACCCACGCAAACCCCAAAAATAAATCCGCAAACCTATACCAACATCATACAGTCTACTCTATCGACAGCCCAAGACCCATTCAACCCAAATAGGAAGCAGATTTTATTAGGAACTGCCATGGTTCAGATAGAACATAATGGCCAAAGATTCACTGCAAGAGCACTCATCGATTCGGGATCCGAAGCTACGTTTATATTCAAAAAACTACAGCAGAATCTCGATATACCCACACACTCCATGTCAGCCCAAGTAACTGGGTTAAATAACTCAGTTTCAGCAAAACCAACAAAAATGTGCGGAATTACCCTATACTCACGGTTGAATACACATTTTAGAATATCGGCACAAACATTTATTCTAAACAGCCTCACGGATAATTTACCCTCATACCCACTTGACCCTAAGTTGTGCCTTGAAAAGCTGAAATATTTTACGTTCACTCTTAGCCCAGGAGACAGAGTTTGGGTGGATTTTGACTGGCCCTGTACCCAGATTGTCTCAGTCACCAAACTTGGTCTATTTTTTACAATAAAATGAGCCCGGATAACCTACTTACTCGTTTTCGGGAGGTAGAGGAAGTTCCCAAAAAGCCCCTAGCCTCCCCATCAGACGTACTTTGCGAAGAAAGATATCAAAAAACTTCACGTCGAAACCCCAACGGACGCTATGTAGTAACTCTACCCTTTAAGAACCCCGAAAACGTCGAAATTGGAGAGTCAAGACACATAGCGCTAGCTCAATACCTCAGAAATGAAAGGTCTTTACTTAAAAGGCCCGAAGTTACGGCGGAATATGATAAAGCAATTACCGAATACCTGGAACTTGGCCACATGAAGAAAGTTGAATATAAGCCCGCGGATAAAAAAACCTCATATTATTTACCACATCACGCGGTTATTAAACCCGACCGCATAACAACAAAATTACGAGTGGTATTTAATGCATCAAGCCCAACATCTAATCGAAAGAGCCTCAATGACACTTTATACGTTGGACACACTCTTCAAATGGACTTAGTCCTTCTAATTTTGAAATAGAGACTCTTTCGATTTGTTTTTAACGCGGATATTCAAAAAATGTATCGACAGACACTTGTCGACCCGCAGCACACCCCTTTTCAAAGTCTACTCTTCAGAAAATCTGTCGAAGACCCAATAGAAGACTTTGAACTCCAAACAGTTACGTTCGGTATAAATTGCGCGCCATATTTAGCTATTCGAACCCTATTAAAGCTAGCCGATGACGCCCAAGATACACACCCTATAGCATCGAATATTCTTCGCAACGAAATGTACGTAGACGATGTCTTAACAGGAACCCACGACCTATCAACTGCTAAAAGGGCAAAAGATGAACTAATTTCTGCTTTGGAATCAGCTGGATTTGCTTTACGCAAATGGACCTCAAATGACCCAGAAATATTAGCAGAACTTCCTCAGGAACATAAATTAAACATGGAATTATTGAATTTGCCCGAGTTCGACAATACCAAAACCCTAGGTATACGATGGAACTCCAAAAAAGATTCATTTTTCTTTCTCGTCAACCCAATCGAGAATAAGCCCACCTACACCAAACGCGAGGTTTTATCAGCTATTGCCAAATTATTTGACCCCGCCGGTTGGCTCAGTCCAGTAATAATAACGGCAAAAATTATTATGCAGCAAGTATGGCTTGATAAAACCGACTGGGATGAAAGTCTTAAGCCACTCACGCTTCATCGATGGCTTAATTTCGTAAAAGACCACGAAACGGCAAACAATATTCAAATACACAGATGGACCCATTTCTCACCATTAGCAACCATCGAATTTCATGGATTTTCTGATGCTTCCGAGAAAGCTTATGCCGCAGCCCTTTATATTCGAGTCACCATCGAAATCGAAGTATGGATCACCTTCTTAGTATCGAAAACGAGAGTTGCCCCAATTAAAAGCATATCGTTGCCAAGGTTAGAACTCTGTGGAGCCGTTCTATTAGCTAGTCTTGTTGACACTATTCTATCCCAATTAAGCTTAAAGCAATATCAAAGCTATTTTTGGACGGACTCAACTATAGTTTTATCGTGGTTAAACAAACCACCATGTTCTTGGAGTACATTCGTGTCTCACCGAGTTACCGCGGTCATGGAAAAGGTTGGAGTCAACAACTGGCGCCATGTCGAAAGCCATGACAATCCCGCAGATTTGGCAAGTCGAGGATGTACACCCACGGAACTTTTGAATTCCTAACTTTGGTGGCACGGGCCCAATTGATTAAGATTCGGACAAGAACAATGGCCGAAAATTCAAAAACCCTATAGCACGACGATCGAAATCAAACCCGTAAAGACTTTCGCAATAACGACCCATGAGGATATCCTAGAAAGATTCTCCTCACTACCCAAAGCCATTCGTATAGTTGCGTATTTATTTAGGTTCTACTCAAATGCCTCACCCAGGAGACGTGAATGTCAATACTCAAGCCAAGAAATAACTCCAAACGAATTCAATTCCCACAAGAATATGATGCCTTGACCCGAAAGAGCCAGATACCCAAGAAAAGTTCATTATTGACCCTCAACCCGTCAATGGACCCGAATAGAATAATGCGAGTTGACGGACGATTAAGCAATTCTGCAGCAGTATCATATAACGAGCGACACCCAATCTTACTACCCTATAGCAGCCAATTAGCAAAGCTATTAACCCATTCAATAACCCTACACGGCGGCAATCAATTGGTTTTGAGACTCATGCGAACAGAGTTTTGGATACCAAAATTAAGGATCCTCATAAAATCGATGATCCATAACTGCAAAACTTGTATATTATACAAGAAGACACAACACACAAATAATGGCGGCACTCCCAACTGAGAGGACGACCTTAACCCGTCCATTTGCAGCCAGAGGAACTGATTTCGCTGAACCCTATGAAATAAAAAATTACACTCAAAGAGCATGCATAATAACCAAAGGTTATATCTGTATGTTTCGCAACCAAGGCCATGCATCTTGAACCCGTCAGCAGTCTTACGACGCAAGCCTTTATGACAGCATTTGCACGTTTTTTTTCCAGGCGTGGATGTCCCTCCGATCTCTATTCGGACAACGGAACAAACTTTGTGGGAGCTTCCCAACTATTGGTCAAATATCGACGAGAATTTCTCAAAAGCCTACAAACCCAAGTAACAGCTAATTATGGGTATCAAAACATCAACTGGCACTTCAACCCCCCAGGAGCTCCGCATATGGGCGGACTATGGGAGGCAGGAGTAAAAAGTTTCAAAACCCATTTAAAAAAGGTATCACAAGCCCAAAAATTTACCTTCGAGGAACTAAGTACCCTATTAACCCGCATAGAAGGTTGCTTGTATTCTCGCCCATTAAGCCCTTCAAATGACGACCCAACAAGCTTAGAACCCTTAACCCCCGGACACTTTTTGATTGGTACCCCAATATTAACACCCGCCGAACCCCATTTAGAAGATACTAACCTAAGTATTATAAACAGATGGACAAAACTAAAAGCACTCCATCAACTTTTCTCCAAAAGATGGAAAGAAGAATATCTGAAGGAACTCCACAAGCGATATAAGTGGAAATACCCTCAACGTAACGTCGAAGTTGGAGATTTAGTTGTCGTCAGAAACGAAAATCTACCCCCAAACGAATGGAAACTAGGCCGAATAAAAAAGGCATACTGCGGTTCAGATAACAGAACCCGAGTAGTAGTCACTCGTACCGCTCAAGGCACAATAACCCGTCCCATAACAAAACTCGTAATACTACCTATTAATTAAAAGTTAAATTTGTATAGGATCATGGCCCTCCTAACTCCAAAAAGGAAGACCATTTCAACGGTCAGGACCACTCGCCGAAGCAGCCCATCAATGAGCATCCGCTCCCTCAGCACGACCCGCAGCTTGTCACCACTCTCGGATGAAAAAGCTTTAAGAGCTTTAGCAATTCGATCACGCCGGTTTCGTACAACTCTTTCACCCATACAGGAAGAGAGAAATAGCGACATACACCGCACGGTGCACCCCAAAATTTCCAACACTACGCGATCCAAATATAATATACACCGACACGTTGCATTTGGAATATGCAAAAGGGATCATAGGTTGGTGACATGCTCCAAATACACCAACATGAATGTAAAAGAAAAATACGACGCAGTCACAACCCACAAATACTGCATCAATTGCTTGGCCAGATCACACCGGACAAAAAGCTGTACAAGTGAGAAGCGATGTTCCACATGCAATGGAAAACATCACTCCACCCTACATGGACACCCAAGATTGTACACTCATGTCACGGAAACAAAAAGAGAACGAGGAGTCGAAGCACATCCCTTCATCACCCCTAGAGGACCACCATCATTACTGGCCAAGCAGACCCTTGTACCCACGGCACTCATCCGCATCAAACAAGCAGACAAATGGCATAAAGTCAGGGCCCTCATCAACCCGATCGAAAAAATAACCACCATCGACTCTGACTTAATAAAAAAGCTGAGACTGCCGATAACATACCTTAACGAACATCAGATTTGCCATCTCGAAATCGGATCACTAATTGATGATCAATTGCGGCTTGAAACACACGCTTTGATATGAGCAGGACATAAGCGACGAGATTCGAAAACGTTTCGATCACTAAGTCCTAGCTGACCCATTATTCACGAAGGCAAGCAACGTAATGCTCGAACTTGGAGCCGACCTATACCCAAAAATTATAAAATCCGGCATATTTCATCCCGATAATGGTACAGTGGTCGCCCAAAACACCACATTAGGATGGATCTTAACCGGAATTTTAAACTAGACCCTAAGTATAACTCGTTACCTAAAACAATTTCTCAATATCATGAGAGGTATTTTCCATCCAATTAACCAATTTTTATTCACAGACACTGCAAGGCGGCCGGGATGTTTATTCCAAACAAACACATCCCTGCATTGTCCTCTTAAATTCCGAAAGACGAAAGAAGGACAATGCAGGAATTAATAACAGCACCAACATCGATAAAAAGTTTCAGTTTTTTAACTAACAGCACACGGAGCGCAAGGAAGACCGCACGAAAGAAATCAAAATCCAAATAAATAGGAACATCACAGGTTATTATATCTACCTATTATTATAAATAATTAATACATACTTATACACATGTATATATTATATACCCAATTACAAAAAAATTAAATTATAACGAACTGAAATTACCCTATTTTTCATTTCTACGGAATCGGCCACATATCGTCGATATACCCCGACAATACCCAAGGCAATTTACTTCAGACACAATAACGGGCAATGACGGATATCCGTTGTATCGACGTAGATCACCTAATGATAATGGCAAAACGGCAGCCATTAGAATGCATAACCAAGAAATTGAAGTTGATAATCGTTGGGTGGTTCCGTATTGTCCATTCTTATCGAAAATATTCAACGCTCATATAAATGTGGAATATTGTAATTCTGTCAAATCCATTAAATATATTTGTAAGTATGTAAATAAAGGGATCGATATGGCTTTTTTCGGTGTTGCTGGTGATAATAGAAATGATGAAATTACTCAGTATCAAATGGGTCGCTATATTAGTAGCAATGAAGCTGTCTGGAGGATTATGTCGTTTCCAACGCACGAAAGACATCCTGCGGTTGTTCACTTGGCTGTGCATCTTGAGAATGGCCAACGTGTTTATTTTAATGTAGCAAATTTATTGGAAAGAGCAGCGCAACCACCAGCAACTACGTTAACAACTTTTTTCAAATTATGCGAAACTGATACATTTGCGATAACTTTGTTATATTCTGAAGTGCCTCTGTATTACACATGAAATGTGTCTTCGAAAAAATTTCAAAGACGTAAACAAGGAACAGCAGTTCATGGGCATCCTGGCATTTTCCAAACAGATGCAATTGGCAGAATATATACAGTACATCCAAACAATGTTGAGTGTTTTTATTTGAAAAATCATTGGAATTCAGAACAGTCAACGGTCATTTGTGTGAAACATACCGTGAAGCATGCCAACTTTTGCATTTGTTGGAGGATGATGCACATTGGGATTCAACACTTCATGATGCATCTATTTCGGCTCATCCTCAACAAATACGAATGCTGTTTGCCGTTATATTATCAACATGTATGCCATCAAATCCACTTGAATTATGGAACAAATATAAACATAATATTGCAGAAGATACTTGAATTCGTATGCGTCATCATGCAAGAAATCCTGATTTGTTGATAACTTTGGAAATGTACAACGAAGTTTTGATAATAATTGAAGATATGTGTCTACGGATTGCAAATAAAACATTAGTACAATTGGGTATGACCGCACCAAATCGTGACATGCAAATCATGACAAATGCATGATCTGTTTGATCGTGAATTGCAACGTGAGCAGGAATTCAATTCTAATGATTTGCGTTTATTTGTACAATCGAATATAACCAAAATGAATATTCAGCAAAAACATGCATATGACACAATCATGCAAGCCATTTCCAATAATGGGTTATATTTCTTGGATGTACCTGGTGGTACAGGCGAAACGTTCGTTATATCACTGATTTTAGCCACTATTCAACCGGAACAGAAAATTGCATTGGCACTTGCATCTTCGGGAATTGCTGCTACATTATTAGAAGGTGGTCGGACAGCATACTCTGCATTAAAATTGCCATTGAATGTACAGGTGATTGAAACTCCAACTTGCAATATTTCAAGAAATTCTGCTATGGCAAAAGTTCTGCGATTAACGTCAATTATTTTATGGGATGAGTGTACAATGGCGAATAAAAAATTACTAGAAGCATTTAATCGAACAATGCAAGATTTACGTGGTAACCAACAGCTTTTTGGTGGTGCTTTGATATTACTGTCAGGGGATTTTCGACAAACATTGCCTGTCATTCCTCGGTCAACTCCTGCTGATGAAATAAATGCCTGTTTGAAGTCATCAGTTCTTTGGAGATATGTACAAAAATTGACACTGAACATTAATATGCGTATTCACCTACAAAATGATCCAGCTGCCCATGAGTTTTCAAAACAATTGTTACAAATTGGTGATGGCTAAATACAAATCGACAGAACCAACGGATTGATCACTGTACCGAACAATTTTTGTACAATTACGAAATCGATAGATGAATTGATTGAATGTGTTTTTCCAAATATTCTTCAGAATTACAGAAATCATGATTGGTTGAGAGATCGCGCCATTTTAGCACCGAAGAACATTCATATCAATGTCATTAATTTTCAAATTCAAGCAAAACTCACAGGTGTAGTCACGACATATAAATCAATTGACAGTGCTATGAATCAAGATGAGGCAATGAATTATCCAACTGAATTTTTAAATTCATTAGAACCGGCTGGTATGCCACCGCATTGCTTGAATCTGAAAGTGGGTTCTTTGATTATGTTATTACGAAATATTAATCCACCAAAACTGTGTAATGGCACCAGATTGGCAGTGAAAAATTTATTGCCAAATTTGATTGAAGCTACGATCTTAACTGGAAAATCAAAAGGAAAAGTTTGTTTAATACCGCGTATCCCTATGATTCCAACTGCTATGCCATTTGAATTCAAACGATTACAATATCCTGTGCGTTTATCATTTGCGATGTCCATCAACAAAGCTCAAGGGCAAACACTTAACGTTTGTGGTGTGAATTTGGAGGAATCATGTTTTTCACATGGCCAACTTTATGTTGCCTGTTCCAGAGTCGGTACCCCCAGCCGCTTGTTTATTAATGGTCAAAATGGAAAAACAAAAAATATTGTTTATCCAAATGTTTTGGATTAAGTTTTAAAATAGCTAGCAAATAATTAAATATATTTTTTTATAAATGAGTTTGATTTAATATTTCACTTTATACGTAGCGAAGCACGGGCCGCTATTTATTATATTTTCTTAAAAAAAAATCCTCTCAAATAAAATGAAATGAAAATATTGAATCTAAGTATTCTCTTCAAAAAATTTTCATATTATCTATATACATAAAAATTCCGCCGTTTTTCGCGCTGTGATGAACTTTACGGAGAATGGCTCAACCGATTTTAACCAAACTTTGCCACATTGAAGAGACACATGTGGAGAAGGTTTGTGTTTTGAAATTTTAAGAATTGGATACCAGGGTCGCGAAATATAGGCCAAAACGTGGTTGCTGATGACTGCTATAGTATCAAGTATTTTTGATGCCGCTCCGTGACTAGGATCTCGAGATATCGGCCAAAATGTGGACCCCGATAACTTAAGGATGTGTTTGTACAATATGGGTAGCAAATAGGAGCTGTTGCTGATTGCTATAGTATAGAGTATTTTTAATGCCCCTCCGTAACTAGGGTCTCGAGATATAGACCAAAACGTGGACCTGGATAACCCTAGGATGTGTTTGAACCACATGAGTATCCATTGTAAGTTGTTGATAAATGCTAATGAAAAGAGGACTTTCCTTTTCGCTGAGTAACTAAGGACTCCAGATATAGACCAATTGGGAACTCGCCTTCAGGTTAAGATATTGCATTCTTATGTACTACAACCAGTTAAAATGGTATATTCAATCGCATCTATATATATAAAAATTCAGCCGTTTTTCGCGTTGTGATGAACTTTACGGAGAATGGCTCAACCGATTTTAACCAAACTTTGCCACATTGAAGAGACACATGTGGAGAAGGTTTGTAACTATGTTTGGTTAAAATCTGATTTACTTCTTCGTCAACACACAGTATACACGGGACAGCATTCTTTTTACGCGTGTGGTTGTTATTGTAAACGGTTGCATGGGGCGTACATTTTACTCACATATGTACAAGTTAACGCAGCAGTATTTATGCCTAAATTTGGAGGAGCTGTTGATGATTGCTATAGTATAGAGTATTTTTAATGCCCCTCCGTAACTAGGGTCTCGAGATATAGACCAAAACGTCGACCTGGATAACCCTAGGATGTGTTTGAACCACATGAGTATCCATTGTAAGTTGTTGATAAATGCTAATGAAAAGAGGACTTTTCTTTTCGCTGAGTAACTAAGGACTCCAGATATAGACCAATTGGGAACTCGCTTTCAGGTTAAAATATTGCATTCTTATGTACTACAACCAGTTAAAATGGTATATTCAATCGCATCTATATATATAAAAATTCAGCCGTTTTTCGCGTTGAGATGAACTTTACGGAGAATGGCTCAACCGATTTTAACCAAACTTTGCCACATTGAAGAGACACATGTGGAGAAAGTTTGTAACTATGTTTGGTTAAAATCTCCTTTACTTCTTCGTCAACACACAGTATACACGAGGCAGCGTTCTTTTTACGCGTGTGGTTGTTACTGTAAACGGTTGCATGGAGCGTACATTTTACTCACATATGTACAAGTTAACGCAGCAGTATTTATGCCTAAATTTTCATTCCATTATATACATTTCAATGGAATGCAAACATACATACAAATACATATATTTATACAGCAGTGGCTGCACGCCTGCATTCGCATAGAATAGAAACATACAAATTAGCAGGCACAGCTGTAGCTGACCGCCTGCAATAATTAATCGTAACACAATGCTGCTGTGACTAACTTAACACTTTGCTTAAATACTTCTTCTTTACACCCACACTTCGGGATGACCGAAGCAAAACCATTAGCTCAACGAACCTGAACAGGTCGTCGCTAAAAAAGTACTTAAGCAAGGCCGTTTTCTTAGAAGATTACCAAAGGTTATCAGTAATAGTGTATAGTGAAAGTAAGTGTTAAAACTAACAAGAAAGTGTTTTATTTGGTAAAGTGTTCAAGTGAAGCAGTTTCCAGGTATCAACCAAAGTGATAAAAAAAGTGCGTCAGAAATATTTTTAAAGAAGAGATTGTTTTCACATTTTCCAACGATATTTTCACGAAAAATTTACAAAATATATATTAATTTTGCAAATGATTGATAACAAGTGAAACAGTGAATAAATGGTGTGAAAAATACACACAACAGCAATCGGCAAAAATAATTAATATTTTAGAAGATTTTACTTAAGATATTTAAGAAAAGAGATTGTTTTCACTCTTTCCGTAGATATTTTCAAGAAAAATTTGAAAAATATATATTATTTTTGCTGATCATTTCCCATTTCTGTTCTGTGTAATTTTCATTTCAACGGTGCTCACAGTTCAATTATATTTTTAAAAAATGGCGCTAACAGTATGTTAATTTAAATTCCAGTTTAAAAACAAGAAAAGTAGCAATCAAGAGCTCAGAGTGACATAAAGAAGACCACTTTGATTTGGTAAAAGAAATGCCAAGAGGTAGAAGACATGCTAACATCGGACGTAATACACGTCACAATAGAAATGTGCAAAATCACAGACAAAATAAAAGTGAGGAAAATCATGCTGATAGATTAAGTCAACAAAGAGATCGTACTAGGTCACATTCTCAAGATCGGCCAATAAATATCAATTCCGTAAATTTGAATGGTGCAGCATATCAATATAATCCACAACTTGATTATTCATCTCACAAATACGTTGTCATTGGAAGTATGGATAAAATTTGCGGATTTTGTCAAGCATTGAAATTCAAAACTGAAACACCAGGCATGTGTTGCGCTGCAGGAAAAGTTCGTTTACCAGACATACAATATCCGCCCGAACCAGTAGCTACATTATTATCGGGAACATCACCCGATTCCAAATATTTTCTTGAAAAAGTTTCCACATATAATTCATGTTTTCAAATGACATCCTTTGGTGCTGGAAAAATTATAGCCGATAACTTCATGCCAACGTTGAAGGTAATACATAAACTTCAACGTTTAACAACATTCGCTGACACATCTAATGAATCATTAGATTTTATGGACCCAAATTATGGATTTTTTCAGATTCAAGAGCAAGCATATCACTTAATAGGTTCATTACTACCACTACCCGATCAATAGTCAAAATTTTTGCAAATTTATTTCATTAATGACAACGATGATGAACTTGAAGCACGGTGTGCATTTTCCAGAAATATAAACAGAGTCATTATGAGAGAGTTACAAGATTTATTACACACACGCAACGTTTTGGTGCAAAGTTTTAAAACAAGAATCGAAAGATTGTCATCTGATATTCATAAAATTAAAATTGATGCAAATAAAACGCCTGCCGGCGAACATCGTGGAAGATACAATCAACCAACTTCAAGCAACGAGGTTGCAATTGTTATATCTGGAGATGAATTTCAACCAAGAGATATTGTTTTGCAAAGAAGAAATGATACACTGCAACGTGTTAATGAAACGCATCGAAAATATGATGCATTAAAATATCCTCTTATGTTCTGTCGTGGTGAAGATGGTTATTCGATTGATATAAAACAAATAAATCCAGCAAATGGTCAAGAAACAAACAAAACTGTAAGCGGAATGAATTATTATGCATACAGAATCATGATAAGAGAAAATCAAGAGAATCACATTTTAAAATGTCGTAAATTATTTGATCAGTATATTGTTGACATGAATGCGAAAATAGAAATAGAACGATTCAATTACATTAGATTCAACCAAAGAAAATTACGCTGTGACGAATACATACCTACATTTACGAGATGCAATTAACAACGATACCAACGTTAATAACATTGGCATATGCATGAATACGCCCAAGATGCAATGTGTTATGTCAGAAATTTTGGTCGACCCGACTTATTCATAACTCTCACATGCAATCCGAAATGGGATGATATTAAGAATCATTTATATACTGGGCATTCAGCTACTGATAGGCATGACATTACTGCAAGAGTGTTTAGACGAAAGCTACAGTCTCTAATGGATTTCATTGTAAAACGTAAAGTTCACGGAGATGTACAATGTTTCATGTATTTTGTGGAATGGCAAAAAAGAGGCATGCCTCATGCGCATATTTTGATTTGGTTAAAACAAAAACTAACCACAGATAAAATTGATCATATTATATGTGCTGAAATTCCAGATATAAATGAAGATCCAGAATTACATACTACTGTAACCAAAAACATGATTCATGGACCGTGTGGTACGTTAAATCAAAATTCTCCATGTATGGTTGATGGTAAATGTTCAAAAAACTACCCAAGGAAATTAATTGCTGAATACAATGACTGGAAATGATGGATATCCATGGTACCGTAGAAGATCACCAGAAGATAATGGAAAAACAGTCACTGTGAAAATAAATAATCAAGATGTAGAGATCGATAACCGTTGGATAGTTCCGTATTCCAAATAATTATCGAAAACATTTAACGCACATATAAATGTTGAATATTGTAACTCCGTAAAATCCATCAAATACATATGCAAATATATCAATAAAGGAAGTGACATGGCAGTATTTGAAGTTGTAAATCGAAATGATGAAATTACTAATTACCAAATGGGAAGATACATTAGTAGCAACGAAGCAGTTTGGAGAATATTATCATTTCCGATTCATGATCGCCATCCAGCTGTTATTCATTTGTCAGTCCATTTAGAAAATGAACAAAGTGTTTATTTCACTGAGAATACTGCTCAACAAATGGCCGAACGACCACCAGCAACAACACTAACTGCATTTTTCAACTTATGTGAAACAGATTCATTTGCAAGAACATTGCTTTATTCAAATGTTCCTAAATATTATACTTGGAATGCATCATCAAAGTCCTGGGTACGAAGGCAACGAGGAATACCTGTAGATGGATATCCAGGTGTTCATTTGGGTGATGCAATCGGACGACTTTACACTGTGCATCCAAGTAAAGTGGAATGTTTCTATTTACGTTTACTCTTAGTTGATATTCCCGGCCCAAGATCATTCGAAAGTTTGAAACGAGTTAATGGTCATCTTTGTTGTACTTATCAACAAGCATGCAAAGAATTGAATTTGCTTGAAAATGATAATCAGTGGGACTCTCTTGGGCAACTCTTATGGATGCATGTGCAACAAGTTCTCCACACCAAATAAGAACACTATTTGGATTCATTATTGCTACACGTTTCCCAGCAAACCCAAAAGAATTGTGGAGTACTTACCAAGAATACATGACAGAAGATATCCTACATCAAGTACGTCGCATTACTGCAAATCCAAATGTGAATTATACAGATGAATTATATAATGAGGCATTAATTAAAATCGAAGACTTGCCTGATGATTGCAAATAAAACTCTGAGTGAGTTAGGTATGATCGCACCCAATCGTCCGATGCATGATGCATACAATACAGAATTAAGACGTGAAAAAGAATATGATCGAATTGATCTGAACACATTTGTAACAACAAACCTACCAAAATTAAACACAAAACAAGGGCAAGCATATGACACAATTATAGACAATGTTGCAAATGAAAGAGGAGGAATATTCTTCTTAGATGCACCAGGTGGGACTGGAAAAACGTTTTTGTTGTCGTTAATTTTGGCCACCATTCGATCACAGAATAATATGACATTGGCTTTGGCATCATCTGGAATAGCGGCTACTTTATTGGACGGCGGTCATACTGCACATTCTGCATTAAAGTTACCATTAAATATGCAAGTAAATGAAGAACCAACATGCAACATTTCTAAAAATTCTGGAATGTGAAAGGTTTTACAAATATGTAAAATTATTGTATGGGATGAATGTACGATGGCTCATAAAAAATCACTGGAAGCCTTAAATAGAACACTGAAAGATTTTCGAAATAACACAAACATATTTGGTGGTGACCTAATTCTATTGGCCGGTGATTTTCGACAAACTTTGCCTGTTATTCCCAAATCAACAGCAGCTGATGAATTGAGAGCGTGCCTTAAATCTTCTAATCTGTGGAGATATGTTCAAAAACTCACATTAACTTCTAATGTTCGTGTGCAGTTACAGAATGATCCAACAGCTGCTGAATTTTCCGAACATTTGTTGCAAATTGGAAATGGATGAAAGCCAATTGATAAGAATACAGGCATGATCACACTTCCAACTAATTTTTGTACCGTAACAGAATCAAGAGTACAATTAGTGCAAAATGTATTCCCAAATATTGCACGAAACTATCGAAATCAAGATTGGCTAAGCGAGAGAGCTATATTAGCTGCCAAAAATGTCGATGTCAATGAAATCAATGCCATTATTTTGACTCAAATTCCAGGTGAAGTTGTCTCCTATAAATCAATTGATTCAATCACTAATCCCGAGGATGTAGTGAAAAATCCAATTGAATTCACTTAATTTGCCTATCTTGCCACCACATCGTTTGCAATTGAAAGTCGGCGCAGTGATCATTATGTTGCGAAATATCAATCAGCCGAAACTATGCAATGGGACAAGATTAGCAGTGAAACGGACAATGAACAATGTAATTGAAGCAACAATTTTGAAAGGCAAATTTAAAGGTGAAGATGTTTTGATTCCGCGCATTCCAATTATTTCAACAGATTTGCCTTTTGATTTTAAGCGACTTCAATTTCCCATTCGCCTTGATTTTCATTTATATTTTTCTTTCACCCAGCGAAGCGGGTGAGGGTCCGTTAGTTAAACTACAAAACCGGTACAACAACCATTTCGAAGAAACCAGTCTCTCTAGAAAAGAAAGTAGAGGAAAGAATAAACGAAAAGCGAAAAGCCAACACGATTCGAGAGTTTAGAACACCGCAAAAAAAGGAAGAAACAAGGAGTTTTCTGGGTCTGGTTACCTATGTGGGTAAATTTATTCCCAACTTAGCAGATACGACGGATCCGTTAAGAAATCGTCTGAAAACTAACTTTAAGTTTATGTGGGGCCAAGTGCAACAGGAATCATTTGAGAAAATCAAGGCTGAGATTGTACATCTACGGAACCTCCATGTATTTTTAATATATATATATATATATATATACATATACTAGCTGTACCCGGCGTGCGTTGCTACGCCAATAACTAAAATAAATTTAAGAAAAATAACTTTAAAGAAAACTCAGTACACAAATATTCAATTCATTCTAAGCCAATTTATTGATTTCGTTATGTCGAAAAAATCGGTTGAACGGGGCAGAAGTTGCTACTCTGCAGTGCCACCAGATGGCGAGTGGCAGCAATAAGCATATTCTACAAACCTTCTCCGTGGAAAAATACATATATATATACCAATTTTTACAATAATCGGTCCAGTAGTTTTGACGTGATAACGACTTATAATTCGATTTAACAGGCTGCACGCACGAAAAAATGTGTCGTTACCTTGCTCATTAGTGTTACCTTGCTCATATTAGTGTTACCTTGCTCATTAGTGTTACCTTGCTCATATTAGTGTTACCTTGCTCATATGTAGTTACCTTGCTCATTAGTGTTACCTTGCTCATATGTGGTTACCTTGCTCATATTAGTGTTACCTTGCTCTTTAGTGTTACCTTGCTCATTAGTGTTACCTTGCTCATTAGTGTTACCTTGCTCATATTAGTGTTACCTTGCTCATATGTAGTTACCTTGCTCATTGCATTGAATGAACTGCAAGCGAAAGCGCGGAAGGAACGACAAAGCAAACAAAGCAAACGAACGGCAACGTTCGACATCTTGCTCTCCCCCACTTAAGTGAGCGTATATATGTATGTATATGCGCATATGTACATATATAAATTCACGTATTTGTATTTGCATATGCCTTCTTATTGATTATTATTAATTTGATTCACTTGAAGAATTTAAAATAAAACCAAGTTTGTTAATAATACCTGTTGTTTTAATGTTATTATAATTATTTTTTTATTATATATGAAGGAAAAAATATATGGTAATATTTACCATATCTATACTAATATTATAAAGAGGAAAACTTTGTTTGTTTGGTTGTAATGAATAGGCTCAAAAACTACTGGACCGATTTTAAAAATTCTTTCACCATTCGAAAGCTACATCACGAGTAACATGGATTATATTTTATTTTGGAAATAGGGCTCGAGATATAGGTCAAAACGTGGACCCGGGTAACCTTCGGATGTGTATGTACAATATGGGTATCACATGAAAGCTGTTGATAAGTGCTTTAATACGGGGTAATTTGCATACCTATTGATGACTAGGGTCTGGAAATATATGCCAAAACGTGGACCCGCCGTGTCTTTGCACCGAATTAAACCAAACTTCCACACATTGTTAAGTAGGTATTGAAGATGGTTTCCGTATAGTTTGGGTACCTATTGGTAGATATGGTCTCGAGATATAGGTCAAAACGTGGACCCGGGTAACCTTCGGATGTGTATGTACAATATGGGTATCAAATGGAAGCTGTTGGTGAATGCTTTAGTTCAGAGTATTTCCATCCGTTCCGTGACTAGGGTCTCGAGATAGAGACCAAAACGTGGACCCTAGAATGTGTTTGTACAATATGGATATCAAATGAAAGCTGTTGATAAGTGTTTTAATACGGGGTAATTTTCATACCTATTGATGACTAGGGTCTCGAAATATATGCCAAAACGTGGACCCGCCGTGTCTTTGAACCGAATTAAACCAAACTTACACACATTGTTAAGTAGGTATTGAAGATGATTTCCGTATAGTTTGAATACCTATTGGTAGATAGGGTCTCGAGATATAGGTCAAAACGTTGACCGGGTAACCTTCGGATGTGTATGTACAATATGGGTATCAAATGGAAGCTGTTGGTGAATGCTTTAGTTCAGAGTATTTCCATCCACTCCGTGACTAGGGTCTCGAGATAGAGACCAAAACGTGGACCCTAGAATGTGTTTGTACAATATGGATATCAAATGAAAGCTGTTGATAAGTGCTTTAATACGGGGTAATTTTCATACCTATTGATGACTAGGGTCTGGAAATATATGCCAAAACGTGGACCCGCCGTGTCTTTGAACCGAATTAAACCAAACTTCCACACATTGTTAAGGAGGTATTGAAGATGGTTTCCGTATAGTTTGGATACCTATTGGTAGACAGGGTCTCGAGATATAGGTCAAAACGTGGACCCGGGTAACCTTCGGATGTGTATGTACAATATGGGTATCAAATGGAAGCTGTTGGTGAATTCTTTAGTTCAGAGTATTTCCATCCGCTCCGTGACTAGGGTCTCGAGATAGAGACCAAAACGTGGACCCTAGAATGTGTTTATACAATATGGATATCAAATGAAAGCTGTTGATAAGTGCTTTAATACGGGGTAATTTTCATACCTATTGATGACTAGGGTCTCGAAATATATGCCAAAACGTGGACCCGCCGTGTCTTTGAACCGAATTAAACCAAACTTACACACATTGTTAAGTAGGTATTGAAGATGATTTCCGTATAGTTTGAATACCTATTGGTAGATAGGGTCTCGAGATATAGGTCAAAACGTTGACCCGGGTAACCTTCGGATGTGTATGTACAATATGGGTATCAAATGAAAGCTGTTGGTGAATGCTTTAGTACAGAGTATTTTTCATGCCGCTCCGTGACTGGGGTCTCGAGATATAAATCAAAACGTGGACCCGGGTAACCTTTGGTTGTGTATGTACAATATGGGTATCAAATGAAAGCTGTTGATAAGTGCTTTAATACGTGGTAATTTGTTATGTTATGTTATGTTATGTTATGTTATGTTATGTTATGTTATGTTATGTTATGTTATGTTATGTTATGTTATGTTATGTTATGTTATGTTTTGTTATGTTATGTTATGTTATGTTATGTTATGTTATGTTATGTTATGTTGTGTTATGTTGTGTTATGTTATGTTATGTTATGTTATGTTATGTTATGTTATGTTATGTTATGTTATGTTATGTTATGTTATGTTAAAGTATATTATGTTATGTTAATGTTAACTCATTCTCTATATCCATACAAAATATCTATCAAACAAATAAAATTAAAATTTTCTTTTGAAAAATGCAACCATTCAATCAGTATTTTCTTATGACGTTATCACGTTAAACTATCGTCAGTAAACCGACTTTACAGACCACCTCTTTTTTGAGTTCATCGAGGACATACAGACAAACATTCATTTTTATATATAAAAGAAGATATATATATTTATATCTATATGGATTTATATATATCTATAAATATATATTTTCAATTTACTCCATATAATTTCAAATACAACTTCATTAACCGTTAGTACTTGGGACATTGCAAATAAAAGCACACAAGATAAAGAAATTCTTAAAGCAATTGAGTACAATAGAAATGATTCATACGAACTTTCAACAGTCGGTGACATATTATTAAGAGGGAGTCGCGGCCGCCGTAGCCAAATGAGTTGGTGCGCGACTACCATTCGGAATTCACAGAGAGAACGTAAGTTCGAATCTCGGTGAAACACCAAAATTAAAAGAAAAAGAAAAACATTTTTCTAATAGCGGTCGCCCCTCGGCAGGCAATGGCAAACCTCCGAGTGTATTTCTGCCATGAAGAAAGCTCCTCATTAAAATATCTGCCGTTCGCAGTGGCTTAAAAACTGTAGGTCCCTCCATTTGTGGAACAACATCAAGACGCACACCACAAATAGGAGGAGGAGCTCGGCCAAACACCCAAATTATATATATATATATAGTCGCATTGTGATACCGAAAGTACTCTGCGGCAAAAATCTAGAATTGGCTCACGAGGGTCACCCGGGGAGTTGGCTATGAAACGAAAAGTCCGGTCCAATGTTTGGAAGCCACTGGTAGATCGAGAAGTAGAGCTATTTGTAAAAAGCTGTTTGGATTGTTTGCTAGTATCTGAACCAAATAACCCGGTACCGATGAAAACATATGCCTTTCCGAATTATCCTTGGTAGCGCGTTGCCACAGATTTACTTGGTCCACTCCCTAACAATGAGTACATATTGGTCCTAATCCAGAATCCATAATCAACACTTTTCGGGGAATTTTCTGTCTGTTGGGTTTGCCTAAGTCTCTCAGAGCCAATAATGGTAGGCGATATGTCAGCACCGAATTCAGAAAATTTTGTAAAGAATATAACATCACGCTAGTAACCACACCACCATACTGGCCGCAGCGAAAGGGAGAGGTCGAAAATATGAACCGTTCATTGGAGAAACGACTAAATATTGTCCATACGAATAAGAAAGACTACAAAAAGGAAATAGAAGATTTCATTATGATGTACAATGTGACACCACATGGCACTACCGGCTTCCCTCCAACGGAACTAATATTTAATCGTACTATTCGTGACAAAATACCAGGAATTACGGATATATCTGATAATATTATGGACACTGCAGCAAGAGATCTAAATATGATATGATAAATAGCAAAAACAAAAAGAAAAGTGAGATAAGAGCTAGAGAATCCGATATAGAGCGGGGGCAAGGTCCTGATGCAAAATGTTATTTTCCCATTTACGCCCACGTTGAACCCGAAGGAGTACATGGTTGTAGAAAGGAAGGAAAGTGAGATTACGATTTCGGATGGTGAGAAAACATATATTAAGAAATTTTAAACACGTTAAAATTGTACCATTTGGAGCAATGAAAGATGATGATCAGAAAAAAATAGATTCTTCATCAGTCGGTGTGCAGTCAACCTCGACCGCTGGGAGTATTCCGCCCTCTGAGGTAGCAGAAGATGAAGCTCCAGTCGTTCGCTCAAATCTTCGCCTGAAGCTGGAAAAAAGGAAGGGTTGTGGAGAACAGTAGCAGAGAGAGAGTATTAGAAGTAGGTGAGAGAAATGTAATTAGAGTTAGTTGATGTAAAACAGATACCGGTGTAGGCGGCACGCGGAATAAAAACATATTAAAACAACGGCGGCCGCTGTAGCCGAATGGGTTGGTGCGTGATTACCATTCGGAATTCACAGAGAGGTCGTTGGTTCGAATCTCGGTGAAAGCAAAATTAATAAAAACATTTTTCTAATAGCGGTCGCCCAAGATTGCTAAGGCGGTAATTCGTTGCTTGGCGCTTATCCCGTATCTACACCTACTAAATGTGTATTAACATCTGCCAAATTTTTGTTTAAACCTTGGCCCTTTTTCTCATGTGGGCGACTTGCTGTCTTGCCATCACACAAATCGGATCGCTGTGGTTGTAGCAGTAACTTTGCCCTGTCAGTGTAGTGTAGTCATCGGTCGCCTTCGTCTAGCTCATCTAAGGGTAGGCCCATGAAACTAGCTGTTTCGACGGGTTGGGTTCAGAGGGAGAGGGGTGTTAGACGAATGGGTTTGATGGGGCATGTGAAAAGGTGGTTAGTGTCGTGCGAGGTGCCTTCACATGCCGGACATATGTTTAGTGTGTCGGGGTCGATTCTGGGAAAGTAGGAGTTTAACCTGCTACAGTATCCGGAACGTAATTGCACCAAGGCTACACGGGACTCGCGGGGAAGTTGAAGCTCTTCGTCTGCATTCGGCATTCGAGGGTCGGGAGCTTAAGAAGGGGGTGAGAGTCTCCCGATGAATGTCGTTTATTGCCTGTCTGTACACTGTCCGATCCAGTAGTTGAGGAAATGCCTCCTGATGTGCCTGGGAGGTGGCTCAGGCTCAAACAGGTGTCTGCATGGGTGAGACCTGCGGTAACACCCTAACATAAACTGTTTACTGAGCAGTTTGTTATGCCCCTTAACACGCAGCATAAGGGTCTCATCGTGTAAGTGTTGTATCGATGACATCATAAGACATTCTTTCACGGTCCTTTATGCAGTGTTTTGGCGATCTGAAGCTTCGTCCACTGCGAATCACTGGTTCCAGGCGACCAGACAGGCGCAGCATAGTTTAGAACCGGTCGACAGCAACATTTCCTTGTCTTTGCCCCAAGTGCCGCCGGCAAGCGATTTGAGAAACTTTTTGAGATTCTGTACTTTAGCTGCAATAGCGATTGTATGCGCTGAGAAGGAGAGAAAACTTTCAAAGGTAACTCCCAACATTTTGGGGTTGTTAACAGTCGGAATTTGTGCGTCATCGACTTTTACCTTGAGTTGTAGCTGAACCTCCTTCGTCCAGAGGGTGAAAAGGGTCGCCGTGGATTTAGTGAGGGAGAGTTGTAAGTTCTTCGCAGTGAAGAAGCAAGAAAGGCAGGCGAGGTAGTCGTTTACCTTGGAGCATAGAACATCAATGTCATTGCCCGACGCCATTATCGAGCAGTCGTCGGCGTATGAGACCAGGGAGACTCCCTCTGGTGGCTAACGGAGTTTCGAAATACAGAAATTGAAAAGCAAAGGTGAAAGGACACCACCCTTCTGTACTCCTTGCTTTATTTTCCTCTGTTTAGATGTTTGGTCTCGAAATATCACCGCCGAATGACGACCACTCAGGTAGTTCGCGGTCCACCTCTTCAGCCCTGGCGGGAGTGTCGACTATAAAATGTCATCTAGTAACGTGGCGTGGCTGACTGTTTGGAAAACATTTTTTAGGTCCAACGCTACTAGGACAGTTCTCTCGCAGGGACCGTTTTGGTTGAGTCCGCGGTTTACCTGGGTGTTAATGACAGTGAGTGCCGTGGTGGTGCTATGCATTCTTCGGAAACCATGCTGGTGTGAAGTTGGGGTCAGGTGTTTCGTAAAGAGTGGGAGGAGAAGGGCTTCAAGAGTCTTGACTACTGGGGAAAGGAAAATTATCGGGCGATGGGACAATCTCTCTAATTTCCCCTTATCAGGAATGATGAGAGTGGCCATAGACAAGTTGAAGACCTTGGTGAGATATTCTACTCCCAATGGACGCAGATTTTTCAACATTAGCAAATTGAAGACCTTGGTGAGATATTCTACTCCCAATGGACCCAGCTTTTTCAGCATCAGCACGTTTAGAATCTCATCGCTGGAGAAAACAAGTGGCGCACTATTGTATGTCTGTTTGTGCAGCCCTCGGTCAGCACTACGCTTGGATCTGTCGACCGGAGGATGCAGAATAAATTGCCGACTAAAATAGCTCACGCATCTCTTCGGATCCGACGAAGTCGCCAGGTCGCCGGGATATGCTATTTATCAGCGCTAGCAATTGTGATGTCAGGTGAGCTGCTCCAATTGCCCACTACCCTAGTGGGGGCATCGTCGTACACAGTGCTGAATGTCGAATCGTCCTTCTGCTCTGCCAATAGCTGTCTCCTACGATCATTTGGTAGGCTTGAATGCCAAAGATCGTGATGCGCTTTAAAGTCGCCTTCTACCAATCGGTGTTCACCCCTGATTAGCGCACCAATATCAGGGTGATATCCTGCCGGCCAGCATGTGACAGGGGATATGTAAATATTATATATAATACTATTTTTGCGGAAGACGCCGTTACAAGAAAGTAAGGTTGATTGCGTATTATTTCTTGTGTTTCGTTGCTTCCATTGCTTTCGCCTGCTTTTCTCCTTCACAAAAAAGTAATTCCCCTTCCTTTTGCTTGTTAGTTCATCCTATCTTACGACACAGGGAACTCGAAAGAAGCAACCTCTTTCTCTATCATTCTTGATTTTTATCACAGATTATTTATCATAATATATGTAAAGGGTGTTTTTTTTAGAGGTTAGGTTTTCAAGTTGGCACTACTTTTTTCGTAGATGGTCTTTTTGACAGCTGTCACTTGATTTATGCTCAGTTTGGTTTGCCATTTCATAATGAATAGACTTAGACCTGAACAACGTTTGCAAATCGTGCAAATTTATTACGAAAATAACGCATCGCGCGCTGCGTCCAATATTCGGTCGACATAATCGTCCATCAGAGTCATTAATTCGATTAACCATGGATCGGTTTCGCACCACGTTTGCTCTAGTGGATAATACGCATCCTCAGAGACGTCGTACAGTGCGCACCGAAGACGCTATTGCTGCTGTGGAGCAGAGTATCGAAGAAGACCCGAATGAGTCCATCCGCCATCGCGCGCAGCAATTGGAGATGTGCCCATCCACTTTATGGAAGATTTTGCGGAAGGATCTTGGTTTGCGGGCTTACAAAATCCAACTCGTGCAAGAATTGAAGCCGAACGACCATCAAGCGCGTCGCACGTTCGGTGAATGGGCCCAAAACGAGATGGCCACCGATCCCGATTTTCACAATAAAATTTTGTTCAGCGATGAAGCTCACTTTTGGTTGAATGGGTATGTCAATAAGCAAAATTGTCGCATTTGGAGTGAACATAATCCACAAGCCATTGCTGAGACGCCGTTACATCCTCAAAATGTCACTGTTTGGTGTGCTCTATAGGCAGAGGGAACCATTGGTCCATATTTCTTTAAAAATGAAGCCGGCCATAATGTTACAGTCAATGGAGAGCGCTATAGAGCCATGATTAATGACTTGTTCGTGCCTGAATTGGACGATGTTGATGTGGACGACCTTTGGTTCCAACAAGACGGCGCTACATGCCATACAGCCAACGCAACAATCGATTTATTGAAGGAAACTTTTGGTGAGCGCATTATCTCCTTAGAAAGTAAAAGAAAAGGACTTTGAACGTCATATGAAGTTGGAGTTAGAAGCATATGACGAAAGTGTAAACGGAACTGCTTTACGTCATTTAATTTTGTGCTGGCCTCCGAATTTACACGGTAAAGAAAAAAGACCTCAGCTAATCCAATGAGGCAACCTTTAATAGATTAGCCTTGAGACCGTTTTATTATTTCATCTTTTACAATAGGATGTCAGCACTCCCTATTTTTTTTGTGTCGAGCTTCTAATAAACAACAAGTTGCCGTTGTTGGTGTAATGCCACCACCTTTAACAGATTCGCCTTAGGTTAGGCGTTTTCGTTGGACTTACATAAACAAAATTTATGTGAAGCTGCGAGTAAGAAAGCAACGAGCTCAGTGTGAAAACCTCTAGTGTAATTCATATATATGGTTTAGGGCCTGCGCACACGTGTCGCATCGTCATCATAGCGTATGCGACAATATGTGTATTTAAATTTAAATTTGTATTTAAATGTCTGAAACTTTTACAACTCCCTCGTGACTATGAATAATCTCTTGTTTGGGTTATTCCTAAAGTACGGATGCACCCTGTGCCTTCTTTTTCTTTTGTTTCTCCTCCGATAAATAAGACATACTGCCGATTTACACACAGAGACATCTGGAAGGGAGACATTGGAAATTCTCTTTTCATATTTCATTCGCGGTCACACGGGCAAAATTGTTTTCAGCAACATTTTCACGTTTACTACTTTAGCATCTTCTGGTTCGGATATATTCTAAAACACGCTAACATGTAAAGCAATGAGCGTCCGCAAAAGTTTCTCAATGAAGAATGCAAACTGGTTTGTATTTACATATAAATATATACAAAATAAAAAAATAATTAACTTTAAATTAACTTGAATATCTAGAAATGAGGGAAAAATTAAAATTCAACATAAACATGTAACATAAGCTTTTTAAATCATGCCTACTTTACTAGCAAAAATCATCCTGTATATCCCAAGCAGCGCTCAGATGTTTGTCATCGTTGATTTCTTCCATTCGGTTGAAAACCAACACAAAACTCAGAACTTTCTCCCACAAAAAAAGAAAAGGAATGAGCAACTGCCAAAAATAGATTTAAGATTAGAAATACGAATAAGAAGCTCAAAGCTTGTCGTCAGTACGAGGGACAAATTCCCTTCTCTCTTCTGCGGCCCTCCTTCTCCTTGGGAGGGTAGAGGGGGTATTCTACTTTCTAAAAGTGAAAACCTCACCTAGCGCGGGGTTATAGTTGTTAAGTTATTTGATTTCAAAATTTGACCAAGAATTCTCCTATTTTGGTTATTTCAACAAGCAGAAGTGCTGCCAGACATCTTATAAATAAACAAATTTAGAAGATAATAAATGAATAAAAATACAAAATTTTCCCATTTATTTCTATATTATATACGTCTAGGCATATATATATATATATATATATATATATATATATATATATATCTATATAGGTACATTTATGGATATATATATGTATATATATCTATATACATATATATATTAATGCTTGATTTTTAGTAAAGTATGTTTGATTGTATGCATTTTGAGTTTACGGATTTGTATTTAGTGGGTGTATTCAGATTTGTTTTCAAACAAAAAAAAAGTTATTTATTAATATTTCATACATATATGTTTTATTTGAAAAATATCAAATATTAATACTGAAGATCGGAAACCCGAACCTACCCACCGAAAACTGAAGGGTAGTTAAGGTGGAAGAGCCTTCAGGAAACTTCAGACATGTCACGTTGCTCCTGGACTAGAAAAGCGTTCAAGCACTGGACGACCGCAAGGAGATTGTGGCGTTCGGGTTCATCACCACTACCATCTGGGCCTATCAGCCAAAAAATCTCCTCGCAGAGAGTAGTACGGCGGCCCCCGAGATGGATGTCGATTAGCCTCTCTCACAAGCTTCGACGATTGAGTCCGACTCGGAATCGAACAGCGAACTTGTGGGACACTTATTCAATATTCACTTTTGGATAGCGGTATTGACGCGAACGCCACAGTCATTCAATGTTCGTCTAACAGTGCTGCAGATTAATCTGCATCACTCTAACCCTGCCTCAGCAGCCCTCATTCTTCGTCTCTCTGACCTCAGTGAGGACATCATTCTCATCCAAGAACCTTGGATATCAAACGACAAGATATGCGGCCTGGCACTACACCTTGTTTCAAGGTGAGGCTAACGTCAGATCGCGCTCTTGTATTCTCATTCGAAAACATATTAATGCTTTTCTTCTTCCCTTCAGCAATGCTGACACCAATGCCATAGAGGTTGAAGCTGTCCACGGCCCGATTTGGATTATGTCGGCTTACATGCCTTACGACACAGCGGAGGCGCCTCTTCCTGAAGGCATCTGAAGGCGCATGTGAACCAGAAACGCATCATTATTGGAACAGACGCTAATGCAAATCATATTGTTTGGGGTAGCACAAACAACAACACAAGAGGTGAGCAACTCTTTGATTATATTCTAGCGAATAAGCTTGATATATGTAATAGAGGTGATGTCCCTACGTTTCTTAACTAGTCTAGAAGAGAGGTACTCGATATTACTCTTGCTAGCGAATCATGTACACAACTGGTGCAGGATTGGAGCTTTAATAAACAGCACTCTTTTTCCGACCACCAATATATACAATAACATTCACTATAAAGCCGAAACGGCAAAAGCCATGAAGTACCTTAACAAAAAACGTATGAATTGGATCAAATATTATATAAAGAACATCTTGCCAACAGACTTCCTGACATCAGGCAATAAGGAGTACTCTCTCATCACATTTATGGACATAGAAGGTGCTTTTAATAGTATGGAACCCAAAGCTATTTTGTCTGAAATTGCAAAATTGGGTATTAAATACTCCAACCGAAAGATGATCGAGCAAATGCTTCAAAATAGAATAATCACTTCAGGGCTTGGAATCTCGCTATAAATAGTTTGCTTCGAAGTCTCGAAAAAGCAGGCTGCAAGGTTGTAGCCTTTGCAGATGATATTGCTCGCTGCGTGTCAGGCAAACACCTGAATACCCTCACTGATCTCATGCAACGCTCAATCAATATTCTGTCAAAATGGCGCACTGAATGTGGACTAAATGCGAATCCAGCAAAGACAGCTTGTTCTTTTCAATAGGAAACAACAATCTCCTCCACTGCAAACAATAACTTTAAAAGGGGAATCATTACTTCTATCAGATTCAGCTAAATAATATATCTAGGAGTAATTCTAGATAGGAAGTTGAGTTGGAAATTGAATATTGAAAACAGATGTAAAAAAGCTTTCATAGCTCTTTATACTTGTAAGAAAGCTATAAGCAAAACCTGGGGTTTTTCACCTCGGATCATTTATTGGATATATACCTCGATCATCAAACCGATACTCTTCCACGGTGTGGTTGTATGTTGGACAGCACTCGAAAAACGGTGTAGAGTAGCCACAATTGATCGAGTCCGAAGAACAGCCTGCCTCCTGATAACAGAAAGTACAGCACCTACTAAGGCTCTAAATACGTTGCTTCACTTTTTCCCTATCGATCTGGCTGGCAAAGCGATTGCAGCGAAAGCAGCGACACGCATGAATGGCTATATCGAAATGGACTAAGTATCTTGGCCATTCGGCCATACTGAACAGGAACACTGTTATCTCTTCCGATATAGACTATCATGTAAGTCTACCATCACCACCCTTGCTATTCTCCTGTTCACTCCCAACTAGGGAAGAATGGAAGACAAATCGCTATCTGGTATGCTGCGAAAACTCTCTTAGAAAAGAGAATATCACTAGAGGATATCCGCTTTTTCACTGACAGTCAAGCGGCCGTTCGAGCACTCAGCTCCTCTTATACCCTCAGATGTGGTTCGATGCTGTCTCTTACCTCTTAACGAGATAAATGTTCAGAATTCTGTCCAAGTTATCTGCATACCGGGTGACAGTGGATTCGAAGGTAACTGCAAAGCTGATGAGCTCGCAAGAGCTGGAGCTGCGCAATCAAATGTTAGTAACTTAGCCACAATCCACATTCCGCTCTCAACGTGTAAAATGATCATTGATCGAGAATTTCACAGCATTGCTGATCGGAGGTGGCGAGTGGAAACTACTTACGTTACGACCAGACAAATCTAGCTATCTTACAATCTGAAACAGACAAAAACTCTTATAAGTCTTTCGAAACACGAACTAAGGCATATAATATCTCTTATCACCGGCCACTGCCTTTTGGGCACTCATGCACGTCGGCTCGGGGTTCCTCAAAACGACCTGTGCAGATACTGCGATGACGAAGATGAGGAAGCATCGAGCAGGAATTTGCTGTGCAGTTGTCCCGGCCTAGCCAGAAGTCGACTTGCTCTTCTGGGCTCTCCAACAATTCACAATCTTTCAGTACTCTCGGACCTGAAAACCGAATCTCTCATACAATTCTCGAAACGAATTAATTTCTTTGACCAAAATCTATAATAAAAATCTCGATTAGGTGGGGAACTCATATAATATAATATAATGAGCTCTAGGGCAACACAACGGACCGAACTTGCGGTCTATGTGGCACTCCGATGCGGGGTCACCCTTAAACCAACCAACCAATATTTGACATATATATATATATGTATGTATTTATACATATATTTTATTTAAAACAAAAATACGTCATTAATATTTAATATATATATGTTTAAGTTAAAAAGAAGAAGAATTGCACGCAGGCGAAAATTTGCAATAAAAAATCGCGCGATTTTTAATTCCAAATTTTCACTATATTATTATTATATGATATATACCTATATAAATATATACATATATTTGATTTAAAAAAAATAAAAAACAGCGCCGCAGGCGAATATATATGTTTTATTTAACCAAAAAAAAGCGGTGATGGTAAAAATATACATATATATATATATATAAGTTATATAAACAAAAAAAACACTACAGGCGAAAATCATCTCGTTATTCTAATAGAAGAGTGTGTGGAAATTATGTTCCTATGTTGCTTCGTTTCAATTCGCGTTCACATTGTTTTCTTTGCTTCTGGCAGAACTCAATTTCAGCGATGCTTTTTAGATATTGTTAATTTGGCTGGTTATTGCTCATTTATGGTATACAAGCT
The DNA here is from genome assembly GCF_028408465.1 of Anastrepha ludens. Classification (NCBI taxonomy): domain Eukaryota; kingdom Metazoa; phylum Arthropoda; class Insecta; order Diptera; family Tephritidae; genus Anastrepha; species Anastrepha ludens. Next base: position 68,548,586 of record NC_071503.1, on the reverse strand, counting down.
TTAACGCGATTTACGTTTAACTGAATTTTTAGCCGTTAACTCGCGTTTAAAAAAAACTAAATTTGTTTCCGTTTATTTCATTTATTTATTTTATTCAACAACTACTCCGATGAACGGGAGGAACAAGACTGACTTAAAACTATTTACATTTGTGTTTTTATAGGGTAATTCAACATTGCATTTTCGTAATGGGAACGGAAATGCAATAAATGCGAATTTGACAATATTTGTTAAAATTTATTATTTTCTTAATACACTTCAAGTTACTTTTTGAAACGGTTGCAATTCTCAGAATTGCGACCGAAAAATAATAAATTAATATTATTTAGTATTGCATTTACGGTATGGGAGCGGAAGTGCAACATATACAGATTTTATTATTTCACTTAAGGTTCATATGTGTACATATTTGCTTACTTGCTAAAAATTGCTGATTATGTTTTAATAAAAAACTGTTTATTCTCTGGAAAGTTTATGAATTGCGACATGTGCCGGAAATTGATATTTGGTTACTGCTATTGTCAATTTTATTTAAAAATTCTTCGAATTTATCAGGTACATTGGCTTTGAAATCAATGTAACTGTTTGTATATGTAACTTCTCCCCCCCTCTCCAGAATTCTTTTATTTATTTTAATATTTAGATTTATTTTAATATATTTTAGTTTTGTTCTCCAAATGACAATTATTAATATTATTGTTAAAATTAGAAATAAGTTACACCCGTATATGATTTTGTTATGAGTTTTCAAATTAGATATATTTTTGAAATTTATTTTATTCTCTTCATCTATTTGTTCGAATGTAAGTTTTCCTGTAAAATTCTTTATATTGTCATATTGCAATCTCATAATATTTCCTTCGAATCTTTCAATCCAATTAGAGTAATAATAATCATTAATTTTATTGAACAATTGTTAAATTGGATTGCGTAATTTCCGTTCAAAACAGTGTCATTTATGTTACATGTGTTGTTTACAAATAAATTGAATGCATTTTTAACTAGGACTGTTTTTCGCCTAGTGTTATAATTTCTAATTCTTTACTTGATATTAAATTACAATTTTTCGTTATTATACAATGAGTGCTAGGTTTTAGTTGTCTGAAATGTTTATTTTCTTCAAATTTCATAATTTTATCTTTATAAGTAAAAACTTCCTCTATTTCTGCTTCTATTTCTTTTTGATTCTTATTTGGTAGTGGTACAATTTTTCTTATTTTTATTTGTATGAATGATTTTGGAATTTTAATGCTTAATACTAAATAGGTATTATTAAAAGTTGCTATTCCTAGCTGTAAATATTTTAATTTATTGAAATCAATGTTATAATTGGTAATTTCCTGATTTGTTAGAATATTTGGGTGAACTAGACCATATTTGGCTGCGCCTACATTGTCCTGGATTTGTTCTATTTTACTTTTTATTAACTGAATTTTTGTCATCTGTTGTAAGTACATATGTTGTTGATTTTCTTCGTCTATGAATTTATTTATACTATTAAGTCCTTTTTCAATTTCTTTCCTATCATCTTGTACAATATTTCTTATTTGTTTCATTGCCAAATTAAAATGTTCATTTATGTGTATTTGTTGATTCAACATTTCGCCCGTTTGTGTTAAATGTTTTTGAATTGTCTGTCTGTCGTCATCGTCCATTGTGCCAAATGTCCATTTTGCTACAGTAAGTCTTGCGCTTACAAGTCCTGTCTTTTTTCTATTGGTATTAATGTAATTAACTTATTTCTCGCTTCTAATAATTCTGTTTGTAATACATTTTTGTTAATTGTCTTTACTTGTATAATATTTTCTGTCATTTCATTAATAATATCTTCTATTTGTTTAACGTCAATTATATGGAGTACTATATCACTGTCCTTAACTATGTCTTGGTCTCTTATTTGTATGTCAACAAATCCTGTTTGGTCCGTTAGTTCCGTTAAAATTATCGTGGTGTCACTATGTCCTATCCATGTCAGTACTAACATAGTTAGTATCTGCAAATTTTAATGGTCTTTTAATGTTGTTAGGATGAATGTTTTCTAATTTTTCATTCCTATACTTTGGTTGTTCTTTATGCCTAACCGCTTTATAGTTCTTTATGAATCCTTCTGTTCTTTCTTCTTTATAGTCTTCCCTGGTTTTATTTAGATTGCTTATAATTTTATGCTTCCTTGCTTCTAAATTGCTTTTTATTATTTCCGGATCTATTTTATTGTCATGTACTTCGTTTGGTGTACATTTTATTGTTGAATAGAATCTAACATTGTAATTTCGTATGGCTTTCTGTATTGAGTGTTTAATTGATAAACCTTTTTCTAATTTATATAAAAATCTAAACTTTTCTGCGATAGTGTTGTGAAACCTTTCAATATCGGCATTGCCAGTATGGCTATTAGGTTTTTTTAAATGAAGCTCTACATTTTCAGTATCCAAAAATTCTCTTATTCTCGCGGCCTTAAATTCGTTATCTGCAATTATTTTCCTTGGTTTCCCTAATTTAGCAAAATGTTCTTCTAACTGTTCAACAATGGTAATATGATTTCTATCATTCAAGTGGTACGCTGCTCCGAACTTTGAGAATTTATCTATAACTGTTAAAAACTGGTTTCCTTTCATGGCATACGCAGAAACTTAATTTTTGTTTTACGGGTTTCCTATCGTACTTGACTTCTTGGCAAATTTGACATTGATTTAGTGCCAAGTGAACTAATTCCAGTAACTTAGGGTAATAGATTTTATTTTTTATTTGATTGTATGTTTCTAAAATACCGGAATGTAAACTTTCTCTAACATGGTAAAATGAGATTTGTTTTATGGCTTCAACCTCTGTTTCAATGTCTTGTGCTCTTTTTGTACACTTAGTGAATTGAAGTTTGTTGTCATTCGAATGCATACTAATCAGTTTTTCTTGTACTATGTTATAGCTGTGGTCGGTTAGTTCCGAAAATATTCCAATTTTTCCTTCTAAAATATATCTTCTGAAAATTTCTCCCATTTGTTCAAAATCACACTCTGCAATAAAAATTATCCTTTTTCCGTGTATCTCTCTAAACTCTTCTGTTTTATTATTTGTAAGTATAATCTGAGTTCGATACTTGTTCACTATTTCTTCCTTAATCGCAAAATGATCACCCAAATTCTCCTCTGCTGAATGCATGCTTACGCTGTCTTCCTCCCCATCGAGCGAAATTAGGTTTATGCTATTGGAACTGTCATCATCTTCATATTTTAAAATATTATCTTCACTTTTTTCTATTCTACTGAGAAAATCTGCTACTTTGTTCTCTCTACCTTTTATATAGTCTACTTCGAAATCGTACTCTCCTAGTTTGAGTATCCATCGTTGGTGTCTTGGCGATATATCCTTTCCTTTGTATTTTGTGCATAAAAACTTAATGGGTTGATGATCAGTAAGAATTTTAAATATCTTACCATACAAATATGGTCTCAGGTAATTTACACTCCACAAAATTGCTAAAAATTCTTTATCTGTTGCTGAATAATTTCGTTCGTGATTATTTAATGTTCGGGATGCGAAGCAAATCGGATGTCCTTCTTGTGAAAGGACAGCACCAATTGCATAATTGGATGCATCCGTAGTTAATGTGAACTGTCTATCAAAATTGGGATACCTTAATATTGGATGAGAACTAATCAGTTGTTTTAACTTTTCAAATGCCTCGACATAGGTAGGGTCTTTTGTATTCACTTTTACGCCTTTTTTTAAATATTTTGTCATCGGTTGGGCCACTTTGGCGTAGTCTTTTACAAACTTCCTTTAGTATCCTGTAAGACCCAGAAAGCTTTTGATCTGTTTTTCTGTTCTTGGTATATCTAATTCTTGAATTACTTTTATTTTATTTGGATTGGGCTTTAGTTCTTCACTTGTCAAAATATGACCTAGAAATTCGGTTTCCTTCTTCATAAAATTACACTTGTATATTTGTATTTTTAAATTGCGTCCTCTAATACTTTGAAAATATATGTTATTGATTTTACATGTTCTTTTAGAGAAGTACTAAATATTAGGATGTCGTCCAGATAAACAACGCATGTGCTGTTAATGAATTCGCGTAATGTTTCGTTCATAAGTCGTTGGAATGTCGCTGGGGCATTTTTCAGCCCAAACGGCATTCGTATAAATTCATATAGTCCGTGGGGTGTAACAAAAGCCGTCTTTTCCCTGTCTTTTTCTTCTATTAAAATTTGATGATATCCCTTAGCTAGATCTAAGGTTGTGAAGTATTGTGCTCTTCCTAGTTTATCCAGAATTGAGTCGATGTTTGGTAGTGGAAATTTATCATCTATTGTTATTTCATTTCATTTCCTATAATCCACTACTATTCTGTACTTTTTTTCTCCTGAATTATCTAACTTCTTTGGTACAACTATTAATTGGCTCGCATATCGAGAGCAGCTCTTCCTAAGTATTCCCTGCTCCTCCATTTCTTTAATTTGTCGTCTAACCCCTACTTCGTGTTGTGGTGGATACCGATATAGTTTAGCGTTTATCTGTGCATCCGTTGTTGTTCTGATTTCGTGTTTAATTTCCATTGTACTGGTCAGCTTGTCGCCTTCCTTAAAAAATAATTTCTTGAATCTATTCAATATATCCTTTACTTCTCTATATTCTTCTGTATTCAAATGGTTCGATTGAATTTTGTCCCAGTCAAAGTCTGATCCTTCCAGTGTGTAAACTTGGATGTTTTTATATGGGTTTACTGTAAAATTTGTTATTCTATTATTGAAGGAAATGTGACCATCCTCTAGATTTATTACTGTTTTAAAGCAGTTCATTAAATCAATGCCTATGATAAATTTGTATTTTCGTCCTTTCAATTTTGTCGCTTTCCACCTGATTTTCGCATTTTCATTTACGTTAAATTCTTTAGGTGCATCTGTTAACACTTCACATCTTATTATATCCTTTCCATTTATTGTACTGATTTCAATTGGTTTTGTAAGTAATATTTTCTTAAATTCTTTCATATCATTGTCTATTAAACTTATGTTTGCACCGGTATCTATTAGTGCATTATATTCTTTATTATTAATTGTTAACTTTACGTGGGGTAAGTAGTCTGAGGTTGTTCCCAAAAAAAAATGATTTTGATTATTTGGGGTTTGTTTAAATTGACCTTCGTCGCATTTACATTCTTTTAGTTCAGAATTTTCTATTACTTCATTTAACTTATAGTTTTGTACATCATTTCTGGATTCCATGGGTGCGTTTAGGTTTTGCCTAGGTTGTTCCGAGCGATTTTGGCTGAAACATGGCCTAGGGTGTCCTACCTGCCCGACCCTCTGGATATTGTGTATACCATAACGTTCTATATTATCAACGTCCATGGGTTCGTTTAGGTTTTGCCTAGGTTGATTCCATCTATTTTGGTTGAAATTTGGCCTAGGGTGTCCTACCTGCCCGAAACGCTGGAAGTTGCCTGATGGGTTATTATCCCTACTATTTTGAATTCTAAATCGTCCTGAATTATTATAATTATCATTATTATTATTATTATTATTTCGTGCCTGTTCAGTATTCTGTCTAAAATAACTTTGCCCTACATAATTCGTTGATAGTGTCCTTGGTTGTTATTGTTATTCTTGTTTTGAGGTCGATTTTGCCTAAATATCCTGTCGTCATTAGTCTTAAATTTCCTGTATTCTGGCCTAATGCATGTATTTTCAAATCTCCTTTTGGTCAATATTTTTAATATGTCATTAATATTTCGTTCTTCGTAGATTTTATCTAATAGAGTCCCTTGTGTCATTTCTTTAATTGTGTTTACAAGTAAACTATCTACATTCGACAAATCAATATAATGATCATTGTGATAATATACCGTTGGTTCATCTGACTTATATTTAATGTTTTGTACTTCAATTACTAACTCACTCACCGAATTCTCCTTTAAATTTGCTATCATTCTGTATAGTTGATGTGGTTCTACGCTTGACCTATACCTCAGTTTTAACGTCTCCTTGATCTGTTGCCAGTTGTCCGGGTTGGGGATGTTTATAATGGTATCTTTCGCCTGCCCCTGGATTATTTTGTAAAATATTATTCTTGTGGCTTCCTTCTTAATATTTTCATCTCGTATAGTTGATAGCAGGTACTCAATACTAAAACTGTTTACCGTTACTTCTCCTGTACCAGTAAAAGTTGGCAAGTGATTTATTGTTTTTAAAATGTTGTCTCTTCTGCTGTTGTCCTGTATATGGTGTTCTTTAAGGTTTTGCTGTTGTTGCTGTAACTGGTGTGTTTGTTGTTGTAGGTCTAAGTATGCTTGGCGTGAGCATTCTAATTGTTGATCCTTTCTGGCCAGTTCTTCGGCCACGCTGACGGATGCAATGTGAGCCTGTTCTTCCATTCTTCTCCGTTTGTCAAAGGATTGTTGCCTCTTGGAATACAATTTTAGAAAAAATTATAGTGGTGTCTATTGTAAATATTCACTGCACTATAACAATTTTTATTTTTTTTATTTTAGTGGTGTTCAAGTTGCATAAATGTTCACTGCACTATTTTTTCTTTTTAGTGGTGTTCAAGTTGCATAAATTTTCACTGCACTATTTTTTCTATTTTAGTTAACGTATATTAAGTTATACTCTGGAGGGTTCGGTCAACTCCTGAGTTGGCTACGGATTCGCAGGATTAGTTTTGGGTGTTTATAAAATTTTTTGTTTTTTTACTGCCCGTATTTTCGTATCACTGGCTCCTTTTTACTTCTTAAAGGATCCTACCGACTGCGCCATTTACGTTTTTAGCCGTTAACTCGCGTTTAAAAAAAATTACATTTGTTTCCGTTTATTTCATTTATTTATTTTATTCAACAACTACTCCGATGAACGGGAGGAACAAGACTGACTTAAAACTATTTACATTTGTGTTTTTATAGGGTAATTCAACATTGCATTTTCGTAATGGGAACGGAAATGCAATAAATACAAATTTGACAATATTTGTTAAAATTTATTATTTTCTTAATATACTTCAAGTTACTTTTTGAAACGGTTGCAATTCTCAGAATTGCGACCGAAAAATAATATATTAATATTATTTAGTATTGCATTTACGGTATGGGAGCGGAAGTGCAACATATACAGATTTTATTATTTCACTTAAGGTTCATATGTGTACATATTTGCTTACTTGCTAAAAATTGCTGATTATGTTTTAAAAAAAACTGTTTATTCTCTGGAAAGTTTATGAATTGCGACATGTGCCGGAAATTGATATTTGGTTACTGCTATTGTCAATTTTATTTAAAAAGTCTTCGAATTTATCAGGTACATTGGCTTTGAAATCAATGTAACTGTTTGTAAAGCGTTTTTCAGTAAGAGCGCTTCAACTTTTTTTTTAAATAAAACACAAACGGTTTGACTTTTTTAACTAATTCTTTTTTTATTATCGAGTTTGAACATATACATTTAAGTATGAAATTCGATTTCTTTTGCATGACCACCGCGTGCACGTTTTACGAAGTCCAATCGTTGAACCCAATTTTCGACCACTCTTTTGCATAAATCGGCCGAAATTCCAGCAATTTCGCGTTCAATACTGGCTATGAGCTCACAAATCGTCGCCGGCTTCTTACTGTAGACCAATGACTTCACATAACCCCAAAGAAAATAGTCTAGAGGCGTCAAATCACACGAGCGCGGCGGCCATTCGACCGGTCCATTTCTGGAAATAATGCGCTCATCGAACTTACTCTCCAACAAATCAATTGTAGCGTGTGCTGTGTGGCTTGCGGCCCCGTCCTGTTGAAACCACATGTCGTCTAAGTCCATACCATTCAACTGCGGCCAAAAATAATCGTTTATCATGTCGCGGTATCGATTTCCATTCACATTCATACGCCGCCGGCATGTAAACCGCACCAAACAGTGATTTTTTCGGGATGCAACGGTGCCTCATGAATCACGTGTGGATTGCTTTCTGCCCAGTAACGCATATTTTGCTTGTTGACAAAGCCATTGAGCCAAAAGTGAGCTTCATCAGTGAAGATGATTTTTTGGAAAATTTATAAATTTTCATAAAAAATTTGCACGATTTGCAATCGTTGCTCAAGTGTGTAGCGTTCCATGATGAAATGTATACTAATGAAGTTTACAAATGACAAGCGAAAAATAAAAAATATTGCGTCGTTCGCCCTCCCTATCGGAAAAAAGTTGAAGCGCACCTATTGAAAAACGCCTTATATGTAACTCGCGCGGCCCCGCTCGCGTAGGAGTAGTTTTCAGGGACTTAAGATATGTATATAAAAGAATTACAAACAATACTTTCATAGAAAATATTTTTTGCTATGCCTCGTTGGATAAAATCAAAACAACCGATCAGAAAAATATGAACCAAAATTAATTATATTAATTTTCTATCTCAAACCGTTTTTGAACTTTGCATTTGGGTCATAGTTGAACAGCTTATGCGGATTATGAAGTCTAGAGTGTGCTACAAATAGTGGGAAATATTTAACCCGCGGACCCGCTCGCGTAGAAGTAGTTTTGAGTGATTTAGGATATGTATATAAAAGAATTACAAACAATAATTTCATAGAAAATACTTTTTTATTAATAACCATAATATTACAATACCCGGCATCCGTTGCTATGCCTTGTTGAATAAAATCAAAACAACCAATCAGAAAAATATCAAGCAAAATTATTTTTATTAATTTTCTATCTCAAACCGTTTTTGAACTTTGCATGAGTCTAGAGTGTGCTATAAATAATGGGAAATAGGAAAAACTAATATTTAACTCGCGGCCCCGCTCGCGTAGAAGTAGTTTTGAGTTATTTAGGATATGTATATACAAGAATTACAAATAATAATTTGATAGAAAATATTTTTTTATTAATAACCATAGTATTACAATACCCGGCATCGGTTGCTATGCCTCGTTGAATAAAATCAAAACAACCAATCAGAAAAATATCAAGCAAAACTATTTTTATTAATTTTCTATCTCAAACCGTTTTTCAACTTTGCATTTGGGTCGTAGTTGAACAGCTTATGCGGATTATGAAGTCTAGAGTGTGCTATAAATAATGGGAAATAGGAAAAACCAAGATTTAACCCGCGGCACCGCTCGCGTAGAAGTAGTTTTGAGGGATTTTGGATACGTATATAAAATAATTACAAGCAATAATTTCATAGAAAACAATTTTTTTTTAATAACCATAATATTACAGAAAAATATCAAGCAAAATTATTTTTATTAATTTTCTATCTCAAACCGTTTTTGAACTTTGCATTTGGGTCATAGTTGAACAGCCTATGCGGATTATGAAGTCTAGAGTGTGCTATAAATAGTGGGAAATAGGAAAAACTAAGATTGTTTAGATTAAATCTAAGCAAATATTCGATTACTAGTGACGAATGAGAGTGGTAGCGCGGCCTGGGGGCTGTGGGAAGGGAGTTCCATCATAAAAACATGTCTATAACCTTCACTGGGTGAAAATATGAATGTATAAAAATTTTTACGTCATTTGGTGTTGTCGTTTCGTAGTGATGAGCGGACAACGTACAGACATTAACCTTTATAGTATAGATATATACATATATAGATTTGATTAAAAAAAAAACAGCGGCGCAGGCGAAAATTTGGTATAAAAAATCGCGCGATTTATATTTTGAAATTTTCAGTATTATTAATATTTGATATATTTGTTTATACATACATATATATACAATATATGTTTTATTTAACAAAGAAAAAGCGCTGATGGTAAAAATTCGAAATAAAAATAGCGGAACTTTCACTATATTATTAATATTTGGTACATATACATATATCTATACTATAAAGGTGAATGTCTGTACGTTGTCCGCACATCACTACGGAACAACAACACCAAATGACGTAAAAAATTTTATACATTCATATTTTCACCCAATGAAGGTTATAGACATGTTTTTATGATGAAACTCCCTTCCCACAGCCCCCAGGCCGCGCCACCACTCTCATTCGACACTAATAATCGAATATTTGCTTAGATTTAATCTAAACAATCTTAGTTTTTCCTATTTCCCACTATTTATAGCACACTCTAGACTTCATAATCCGCATAGGCTGTTCAACTTTGACCCAAATGCAAAGTTCAAAAACGGTTTGAGATAGAAAATTAATAAAAATAATTTTGCTTGATATTTTTCTGATTGGTTGTTTTGATTTTATTCAACGAGGCATAGCAACGGATGGCGGGTATTGTAATATTATGGTTATTAATAAAAAGTTATTTTCTATGAAATTATTGTTTGTAATTCTTTTATATGCATATCCTAAATCCCTCAAAACTACTCCTACGCGAGCGGGGCTGCGGGTTAAAGCTAGTATATATTGTATATATAAGTTATATTAAAAAAAAGCGCTACAGGTGAAAGCCATCTCGCTATTCTAATAGAAGAGTGTGTGGAAATTATGTTCCCATGTTGCTTCGTTTTATTTCGCGTTCACATTGTTTTCTTTGCTTCTGGCAGCACTCAATTTCAGCGATTTTTTTTAGTTATTGTTAATTTGGCTGGCATATTTGGAGTTTGCAACTTAAAAATGCAATTTAAATTGCTAATTTATGAAATATATCAATAAAAAGTGTTAGAAATGTGTGTGTAAGTTACACAGTTTTAATAATTATTAAAATACATGTGGTAAGTGCACTTATTGTATCAAAATTTGGTGAAGGTAAAAGACAAATTTTATTAGCAAATAACTTAAAAACTATTTTTAAATGAATAGTGTTGGTGCTAATATAGTTTTAGCCAAATAAGCACTAAGTCAACATCTCCTGTAAATTTCATTGAAAAATTCGTAACATTTCTCTCGAAACAAGCAACGGGGCATTGTAAGGAGTCCTAGCCAAATTTTTGCATAGAACTTTTTTCCGCGAGGGCGGCCTTCGGCCAAACTTCAAAAAAATTACCCTCATCAGTCCAACCCTGGCTACACCGTTTTTAGTATTTTTACTTAGAATTTTTTTTCGCGTGGGCGGCCTTTGACCGCACTTCAAAAGTATAACCCTCATCAGTCCAACTCCGGCCGCCATCTACAGTATTTTTGCCTAGAATTCCTTTCCGCGTTAAAACCATTAATCCAAAATTTAAAACGTCATATGCATGTGTGTAGTAAGGATGAACAATAACCCCTACCTCATCATCAACACTGAACTGAAATAATTCATGTTTTTGTTCATTCCCATGGCAACCGGTTCTACGTTACTGGAATGACTCGGGTTTAACCCGACCAAGGGCTGCCGCCCCAATAGACTAGCTCTGTCTAGTGTACCGTACCTCACTTCATTTTTGTTCATATTTTAATTTTCAGGCATCCGGCAACACTATACTCTTTTCAATTCGTATGAATAGTTATTCCCTGTTTAAAATTGAAACTGATCACATTTGTAAATGAACTTGCATTTAATTTTCATGGAAATATTTCGAATATAAGTATAAAAATAAGAAAAAAACACGGCTGGGATTCGCAATAATGTATATTGGGCAATTTTTGGCAAACTATAACGTCTTTATTAATGATACTTGGTGGAGATGTTAGGGAGGTGCTAAGGAACAATCTTTATAATTCCAAGTTATTCGGGAAATAATAATTTCGTAATTCTTGCCTTCAAAATGCCCTCGGTAACTTCACTATAATTTGCCACATTACACTATATATTTTTTAACACTTCACTAAAACTCACCAAATATACACTCACATGCGTGTTTTTATTTATTTTTATCCTTATACTCGAATTATTTTTATTAAAATTAAATGCAAATTCATTTGCCCATGCAATCACTTTCCAATTTTAAACGCGAATAAGAAGAAGATTGGAATGACAACAGTATGGTGTTGCCGGATGCCTGCAAATGAAAACAAAAATTAAGTACTTGAGTTTAGTAATAATGATGGGGATGGGGGTTATTGTGCCTCCTTACTACATACACGCATATGACGTTTTAATTTTGGGTTCAATGGTTTTAACACGGAAAGGAGTTCTACGCAAAAATACTGTGGATTGCGTAGCCGGAGTTGGACTGATGAGGGTTATTTTTTTGAAAGGAAACGATTTTTTTAATAAAGACAACTACGACCACCCTATCTGTTTTGCAGATAGTCGAGTTTTTGTGGAGAAAATCTGTTTATAAAAAGCATGAGGACCAATTTGTAAAACTGATCGAAGCAATACAATACACTTATAAACTGTAATTTTTGGCTTTTAATTACTTTATTGTTTTTTGTGATACGCTTAATATCATTGCTTTTAAGTTTAAAAGAGTTGTATGTTTTTATTTTCAAAAATATTTCTCAATTTTAAATTACAGCAAAAAATACTGCAGTTTTACAATGAACCTTCCACTGAACGTCCCTGCATACGAACTTCGTTTTTATTTCAGGTGTGTGGCAACACCTACTTTTCGCTAAATTACAGAACTTTAACATTAGATAACTTAAAAACTATAAGCCTCCGGCAGGTGCGGTTTTCAGTTTTAAGATGGGGATACCCTCTATCCCCGCCCTTTTAACCTTTTTTTCAACGCGATAGACATTATACTAAATATTTCCCTTAAGCTTCGATGAGTTGGAACAACATCAAGACGCACACCACAAATAGGAGAAGGAGCTCGGCCAAACACCTAACAGAAGTGTACGCGCCAATTATTTATTTTTTTTTAATTGGCAGATACAAAGGTTGTTCCTGAACCACTCCCTAACATCTCCAGCAAGTTTCATTAAATAAGTCATTATACTTTGACTAAAATTGTAGGTGTAACGTTTTGTAAACCCGACCCTATTTGATTTCAAAGCTTGTGAAATTGACCAAAAATTATGTTGCATGATCTCAACAAGCAGAAGTGCTGCCAGACCCCTTAAAAATACACAATACAAAACATCATAGAAGATAATAAATGAATATAAATAAGAAATTTTATAGTTCGTATCTACATTTATACATATAATAATAATAATAATAATTAATTAATACTTGATTTGTAGTAAAACATGTTTGTGGATTTGTACTTGATGGGTATATTATATTTAGATTTTTATTAAAAAAATTTTTTAATACATGTGTATGTATATATTATGATACATAAAGTCAGCGTCAAAATAAAATGTACACCACATTTTGTTAAGGTTTGAATATTTGTTTACTTATTTTATAATTTCAATTATTTGTTTATAAAAATACTAGCTTTAACCCGCGGCCCCGTTCGCGTAGGAGTAGTTTTGAGGGATTTAGGATATGTATATAAAAGAATTACAAACAAAAATTTCATAGAAAATAATTTTTTATTAATAACCATAATATTATAATACCTGCCATCCGTTGCTATGCCTCGTTGAATAAAATCGAAACAACCAATCAGAAAAATATCAAGCAACATTATTTTTATTAATTTTCTATCTCAAACCGTTTTTGAACTTTGCATTTGGGTCATAGTTGAACAGCTTATGCGGATTATGAAGTCTAGAGTGTGCTACAAATAGTGGGAAATATTTAACCCGCGGACCCGCTCGCGTAGAAGTAGTTTTGAGTGATTTAGGACATGTATATAAAAGAATTACAAACAATAATTTCATAGAAAATACTTTTTTATTAATAACCACAATATTACTATACCCGCCATCCGTTGCTGTGCCTCGTTGAATAAAATCAAAACAACCAATCAGAAAAATATCAAGCAAAACTATTTTTATTAATTTTCTATCTCAAACCGTTTTTGAACTTTGCATTTGGGTCATAGTTGAACAGCTTATGCGGATTATGAAGTCTAGAGTGTGCTACAAATAGTGGGAAATAGGAAAAACTAAAATTTAACCCGCGGCCCCGCTCGCGTAGAAGTAGTTTTGAGTGATTTAGGATATGTATATAAAAGAATTACAAACAATAATTTGATAGAAAAAAAATTTTTTATTAATAACCATAATATAATATTACAATACCCGGCATCCGTTGCTATGCCTGGTTGAATAAAACCAAAACAACCAATCAGAAAAATATCAAGCAAAATTATTTTTATTAATTTTCTATCTCAAACCGTTTTTGAACTTTGCATTTGGGTCATAGTTGAACAGCTTATGGGGATTATGAAGTCTAGAGTGTGCTATAAATAGTGGGAAATAGGAAAAACTAAGATTTAACCCGCAGCCCCGCTCGCGTAGAAGTAGTTTTAAGGGATTTAGGATACGTATATAAAAGAATTACAAACAATAATTTGATAGAAAATAATTTTTTATTAATAACCATAATATAATATTACAATACCCGGCATCCGTTGCTATGCCTGGTTGAATAAAACCAAAACAACCAATCAGAAAAATATCAAGCAAAATTATTTTTATTAATTTTCTATCTCAAACCGTTTTTGAACTTTGCATTTGGGTCATAGTTGAACAGCTTATGGGGATTATGAAGTCTAGAGTGTGCTATAAATAGTGGGAAATAGGAAAAATTAAGATTTAACCCGCGGCCCCGCTCACGTAAATTATTTTTATTAATTTTCTATCTCAAACCATTTTTGAACTTTGCGTTTGGGTCATAGTTGAACAGCCTATGCGGATTATGAAGTCTAGAGTGTGCTATAAATAGTGGGAAATAGGAAAAACTAAGATTGTTTAGATTAAATTTGAGCAAATATTCGATTATTAGTGAAGAATGAGAGTGGTGGTGAGGCTTGGGGGCTGTGGGAAGAGTGTTCCATCATAAAAACATCTATAACCTTCATTGGGTGAAAATATGAATGCATAAAAATTTTTACGTCATTTGGTGTTGTCGTTTCGTAGTGATGCTCGGACAACGTATAGACATTCACCTTTATTGTATAGATGGTTCGTACTAAAGTAAAATTCATATAAACTAAGGTTTCAAACTTAACACAATATTTTTAAAAAATCTGCAAATGTTCAGCAAAATTTCAAAATTTTTACCAGGAATTCATAGACAAATTTAAGGTACGCAGTTTTGTATATTAGATTATTGAATTTTGGTATAATAAATTGCAAGTTTTGAGTACATTCAAAATTACACTGATTTTTGACAATTTTTTTAGGAAGCGGTCTTGCACATTTTCTTTATTCGACACAATTTTGTTATATGGAAAAAACAATCTATGCCGTAGCAGAAAAAATTGTCAAAAATCAATGCACGAACCATATTTTTATAAACAAATAATTGAAATTATAAAATAAGTAAACAAATAGTAAAATCTTAGCAATATGTGGTGTACACTTTATTTTGACGCTGACGGTATATGTACATTTGTTATTAAAAAAAAATAGCGCCGCGCAAGATATTATTATTTTAATCTTAATAAATATTAAATAATTATTTTTGCGTAAAACTCCTCTCTGCATAGATGGCTTTTGGCCGCGCTTCAAAAAAAAAAAAACCCTCATCAGTTCGCAACCAACTACACTGTCGAAAGTATTAGGTGCGCAACTAAGTTCTCGCTGCTTTTTTGATGAAAATACAACTTTTTTCAGAAAAAATGGTTACAAGTGAATCATTGAATGTATTACCCATCACTGGCTACTACTTCTTCCCATCTTTATGGTAGATCTCGTATACCGTCGCGGTAAAACTGTTCATCTTTTGAGGCTATCCACTAGGGCTGGTCGATTTAAAAATCGCTGATTGCTCTGTGAAAATCGTATTCTAGGGATCAAAATAAGAAACTTTGCCGAAGGAACCATACCTCTAAAACGAATTCTGATGTCCCCCAATTTGGGTTGAACTTTTGGGTAGCTAAAATCAGCTAAATGGCTATGTTTTTTCTTTATTTTTATTTATTTATAATAATATTTATTATTTATTTATAATAATATCTATTTTTTCTCTTAAGAAATTTATTTAGTCAGAACATATGTAAATGAAAAAATTAATTTAAGTGAGTTATAGAAAAGAAACTAAAAAGTTCGACCCAAATTGGGGGACATCAGAATTCGTTTTAGAGGTATGGTTCCTCCGGCAAAGTTTCTTATTTTGATCTCTAGGATACGATTTTCACAGAGCAATGGGCGATTTTTTTGCCTCCCCACAAAAGAAACTAAAAGTTAGACCCAAATTAAGGGACATCAGAATTCGTTTTAGAGGAATGGTTCCTTCGGCAAAGTTTCTTATTTTGATCTCTAGAATATGATTTTC
This sequence comes from Anastrepha ludens, assembly GCF_028408465.1. Taxonomy (NCBI): domain Eukaryota; kingdom Metazoa; phylum Arthropoda; class Insecta; order Diptera; family Tephritidae; genus Anastrepha; species Anastrepha ludens. Next base: position 68,532,444 of record NC_071503.1, on the reverse strand, counting down.
ACAGAGCAATGGGCGATTTTTTTGCCTCCCCACAAATCGACCCGACCTACTATCCACGTATCAAGCCATTTTTCGATCGGAACAGGTGATAATCGGACGGCGCAATATCTGGTGAGTATAGCGGGTGTGGTAGGATTTCCCATTTCAGTGTTTCCAGGTAGGTTTTAATGGGTTTTGCAACGTGAGGCCGAGCGTTGTCATGCTGTATTATCACTTTTTCATGCCTGTCCGCGTATTGCGGCCGCTTCTTGCACAGGGCGGTTGTCGTTGTTTTTTTAGCGGTAAAGAAGCCCGGTCAGTGTATAGTAGTAGTAATACCGGTAGGTTTTAACGGGTTTGGCAACGTGAAGCCGAGAGTTGTCCTGCTGTATAATCACTTTTTCATACCTCTCCGTGTATTGCGGCCGCTTCTTGAGCAGTGCTGTTGTTGTAGCAGTAAGAGAAGCCTGGTCAGTGTAGAGTAGTAGTAGTATAGGTCGTCTTCGTCGGACTCATCTAAAGGTAGGCCCAGGAAACATGCTGTTTTGACAAGTTGGGTCCAAAGGGAGAGGGGTGTTAGATGAGTAGGTTTTAAAGGGCATGTGAATAGGTGGTTAGTGTCATGCAGGGTACCTTCACATGCCGGACATAAGTTTGGCAGCCGGTTCTAAGTTACCGGAATTGCTCAGGTTTTTCCCGACCAAGGACTACGACAACGACTAGCCCTGTCTAGTGAACAGCCCATCATCCTTCGTGCAGTGCTCGGCTCAATCGCATCAATTGAAGTCGATACCGATCCCCAGTGATGGTGTCGCTTGGTTTTAACAGTTCATAATAAATAACACCAACTTGGTCCCACCAAATACATAGCATAACTTTCGTAGCGTGAACATTCGACCGAGGCGACAACGCATGACCGGGCAGTCCCCATGACTTTCTTTTCCTTGGATTACTGTAATGAATCCATTTTTCATCACCCGTCACGATGCGATGGAGTAAACCCTTCCTTTTTTGCCGCTGGAGCAGTTGTTCACTGGCGAAAAAACGACGTTCAACATCCCTTGGTTTTCATTCATGGGTTCCTTATGAAGTCTTCTGTTTCTGAATAATTCCCAAAACCTGCAATTGCTTGGAAATGGATTGGCGGGTAACTCTTAATACTGAAGCAAGCACTTCTTGCGTTTGGCACGGATCCTCATTGAGCAAAGCCTCCAATTCAGCGTCTTCGAAGGTTTTTGGCCTTCCTGTTGTTGCTGTTGTAACAGTAACTTTGCCTTTCAAGGTAGTGTAATCACCGGTCGTTTTCGTCTAGCTCATCCAACGGTAGGCCCAGGAAACTAGCTGTTTCGACGGGTTGGGTCCAGAGGGAGAGGGGTGTTAGATGAGTGAGTTTGATGGGGCATGTGAAAAGGTGGTTAGTGTCGTGTGGGGTGCCTTCACATGCTGGACATATATTTAGTATGTCGATGTCGATTCTGGATAAGTAGGAGTTTAATCTGCTACAGTATCTAGAACGTAATTGTGCCAAGGTTACGCAGGACTCTCGGGGATGTTGGAGCTCTTCGTCTGCGATTGGTTTTTTGGCCTTCTTTCACGAAGACGGTCGTCAACGTTAAAATCACCGTTTTTAAAGCGACGAAACCAAGCTCGGCACGTTGTTCCACTTAAATCAGCATGTCTATAAACTTTTTGTAGCTCTCGATACGCTTCAGCCGCCGTTTTTTTCGAATGAAAGAGGGAATTCAACACTTCATGCAAATGACGATTATTCGGCACAAAATCATACATTTTCACAAAACCAAAAGTATATGATACCAAAACAAAATCACTAATGTGTCGAAACAGTTTTTTACCATATGTCTAAGCTTGGTTTATGACGTTTAGGTTATGTTAGAATCGACTAGCAAACACTGCTGGCGACATCTATTGACAGACAGCGGGAACTTAGTTGCGCACCTAATATTTTTACATAAATCGTCTTTCTGCGTAGGCGGCCTTCCACCGCGCTTCAAAAAATAGTCATCATTCGTCGGCAGTATTTTTGCGTGAATTTGACTTGTACCTGTTTTTCTAAAATGGAACTAATATTGTATGTATATATTGTTACGAATTTTCTTACGTTAAAATTCAAATGAATATCTTACAATAACTCCTCTGATAACTAGGTTGTCAAACAAAGGACACAAATTAAAGCAACACACTTGCTTTACTTTGAATTTGAAAATTGAATTTGAAAAGGTCGAGCCAAGGAGCACCAGGAGATTTGGTGGCTCCTAAAACACTCAGGCCAAAGAGCCCATTGTATTTAAAGCTCTGGAAAGGGGGTAGATAGTCAAAGAGGGAGGGAGAAAAGTATCAGAGAAAGAGATAGGAAAGAATAGAGACAGAGATAGAGATAGTTAGTCCTGTAAGAATTTTCCAGATTCTTTGGCAAATCTGTAAATATCCTCCAGTTTTAGAGAACGAATATTACTCATTCTCATGACATCGGAACCCAATACTCGTAGTCGCGCTCTAGCAAAGGCAGGACACTCACAGAGAAAGTGCTCAGTGCTATCCGCCTCCTCCAAGCATGACAGGCATACCGGGTCCTCGATGATTCCAATGGTGGTCATATGCTGACCCCATGGGTTGTGTCCTGTAATGACGCCGACCATCAACCGAATGTCTTTCCTTCTAAGTTTTAGTAGAAAGTTTGACAGTTTTCTGTTCGGACTTGTCACAAAATACTTTGCAGTTCTGTAGCGTTCTAGACCGGACCATCGCTCTTTATGTAGATTGCCTACATAATCGTTGATCCAATTCTTGATTCCTGCGGAACTGATTCCGATTATTGGCTCTGGCCCCTGTGGGGGCACCTCTGATCCACGGTTGGCCAATTCGTCGGCAATTTCGTTTCCTTGAACACCGGAGTGTCCCGGAACCCATATAAGTACAAGCCTGTTTTGTCTTGCGACAGAATTAAGCTTCTTCTTACATTCTTGAACAATCTTTGAGGTTTGCTTCGCGTTCTCCAGGGCCTTCAATGCAGCCTGACTGTCACTGAAGACTCCAATCTGTTTCCCGCTCCATCTCCTCTCGATTATCCATTCGGCTACTTTCAGGATGGCAAAAACTTCCGTTTTGAAAACAGTTGCCATTTCCCCCATAGCATAGTGATACTTATTACTATCGTTTAAATACCGTCCGGCTCCAGACCCTATTTCATTCTTGGACCCATCGGTAAAGAAAATATCCGTCAAACCTCTTTGCATGCATTCAGGATTGCTCCATTGCTCACGCAATTGAAATCTAACATCAAATTTCCTTCCAAATGAAACTGTGGGTATCAGGTCATCTTTAGGTGCCAAAAACAGTGGATACTGCTCCGATAGCAACTTAAAGATTTCTCTGTGTCTCGAAGATCCATCTTTGTGCCAGAAACTATATTTATGGAGTCTACACATTGCTTTTATTGCTTCCTGTTGTATCTTAAGATCCAGGGCGAGCAAATCAAGCATAGCATTTAGGGCATCACCAGAGGTTGTACTCATGGCACCCATGATGCATAAACATACACTTCTTTGCAGCCTGTATAGTTCCCGGATTGTGGACTTAACCATGCTCCGTCGCCACCAGACCACAGAAGCGTAAGTGATGATTGGTCTGATAAGTGCTGTGTATATCCATAGGACCAGAGCAGGTTTCAGACCCCAAGTTTTACCAAAGGCTCTACGGCATTGCTGAAAAATCTTGAATGCACGATTCACCTACAGTGAAACGTGTGTCTCCCAAGTCAGCTTCTTATCCAAGATTACTCCTAGATATTTAACTTCGTTGGAAAGACCAAGTGTCACACCTTTCAGTGTTGGAAGACTGAGTCCATCCAATTTCCGTTTTCTCGTAAACAAGACTATAGTTGTTTTGTTCGGGTTAACGGAAAGACCTTGTCTCATGCACCAGTCATCGATTTTGTCAAGGATCCTCTGCACTTTCGTGCAAAGCCTCCTTAAGAATTTATCCGATGTTAGCGCACAGACATCGTCCGCATATGCTTGGACGGGAAAACCGAGTTCCTGCTTCTCCACTAATAAAGAGTCTTCGACGAAGCACCACAGCAGCGGAGAAAGAACACCCTCTTGGGGACATCCTTGTTTGGCCTTGACTGTGATTTGTTCGTCACTGCTCCCACCAGCGGTTAACAGCCTCCCAGAGAACATGGAATATATCCATTTTACAATGGTTTGAATAACTCCGTGTCGTTCGGCAGAAAAACATATCGAGCCGAAAGTGGCATTATCGAAAGCCCCCTCAATGTCCACGAATATGCCCGTGAATTCATCATCTTCCAGCCCGGCTTCAATCGTGTAAGGCTGATTCACATGATTTTCTACTCTGGTAAGCGTGTTGATTTCTACTAAGTGGACTTCTCGGCGGAACCCCCACTCGAATATGTTTCTCCACCACTCATTTTAGACTTTTCAACAAGAACGATGTAAAACTGATTGGTCTAAAAGTTTTTGTTAGAGAATAATCATCTTTTCCTGGTTTCGGAATAAATACTACTCTTACGCGTCGCCATTGGGATGGTATATAACCAAATGCAAGACAGGCTGTGAAGATTCTTTGCAGGGCCTCAATCAGCCTGTATCCTCCTTTTTTAAGCATTGTTGGTTCCGTCAGGTCCGGGGGACTTAAAGTTCTCAAAGGAAGTCAAGGAAAACCTTATCGATTCCTTTGTCACTATCCGACTAGCAATATATTAGCTGTACCTAGAGGCTCCACCGTTGTTATCGTTATTGTCCATGCCACTCTCTACTTCAGAGATAGTTCTACTACCCGGAAAATAGGTTTTGAGTAGAGCATTAAACGTTTCCGATTTTGAAATGGTGTATGAACCGTCAGGTTTTCGAATGGATTTCAGCCTTACTGAGCGGTCTAAATGAACGACCTTACAAAGTCTCGCTGTTTCCCTCATTTCTTCGACGTTACTGCAGAAATTTCTATAGGATTCAAGTTTGACTTTCCATACTTTTTTTTTATATTCTCTCTGTGTAAGTCGATGATTAGCCCAGTCCTCTTCTGTTTGGGTGTTTAAGGCCTTATTTAGAAGTTTTCTGGACCGTACACGAAGCTTCGACAGTTCAGAGGTACACCAAGCAACCGCTTTCCCCTGTCTGCTTTGCCTGAGTGGGCATAGTTCTTCAAAGCAATTGATTAAAGTACCCTCCAATTTCTTCGTAGCATCTTCATCTACCTGTCCTAGTCCACATTTCGAGGATTCCTACCGGAAGGTATTGATATTGTATCAATTCCCACTCGGAATTCGATAAGACGATGAACAGAAAGATAGTCCTCTTCCAAAACTCGCCATCGGTTGATTTGATTTCCAAATGACCTATTGGTAAGTGTTAAATCAATCACCTCTTGTCTCCTTCTGGTCACAAAAGTTGGTTTGTTACCAGTGATTTGAATGACCAAATCGGATGACAGGATAAAATCCATTAACTTGAGACCTCTGGGGTTGCATTTGTTGCTTCCCCACACAATGTTCTGTGAATTTGCATCACAGCCCACTATTAGCCCCAGATTATTGGATTCTGCATACTTAACCACTTCTCTTTGCTGCCTCGAAGGAGGTGGCTGTAAAGAGTCGTAGGGTAGGTACGCCGAAACTATGATAGCTTCGACACTATTCCCACTTTTCAAGTTGTCGGTGAGGACTGGCTACATCGTCCCGACGGTAACATTCTATAGGAATTTTGCCACTCTCTTTCCATCTAAGGAAGAATGGAATAAGGGATTCTCTCTAAACAACTTCGACACTACAGTCTTTAAGATAGTTTTAAAATGGACTGTGGTGTTGGAGCTGGTATATATTCTCACAGACTTAAAATTGAGAAATCTGTGCGTCTCCCTAATACCAGCAGTGTCTTTCTGGCGGAAGTATTGGCAATCGGGGAAGCTTGTAGGCTACTAATCACAGATTTCTCTTTTAAGAACAATATCGCTATTCTTTCGGAGGTGCAATCCGGGCACTGGGTCTCGGGACATTGGAACATTAAAGGTAATGAAAAAGCAGATGAATTGGCAAGAGGGGGATCTGCAGTGAGTAACGAATATGTTTTCCCAAAAATACCTCCGAATTGCGGATTGTAGATGGAAAGACCAGACAAAATGCATAATTAGCAGAACGTTATGGCCTTCAACCTCAAGCAATCGTCGTCATTAATAGGCATGAAACGACGGGACACCTGTAGACTTACGGCAGTCATAATAGGCTTTTGCTCTATCGGAGAACAATCAGCCAAAATGGGTATCTCTCACAATACATACTGTCACAATTCTAAACAACTGGAGAAAAAGGCAGCAAACTTCCATTTCCTCTGTGAATGCCCTACCCTATGGAAGGACAGAATGTTAACCCTGGCCAACCACTGTTCGAGAATCTCGAACAACTGTCTGGCTTAGACGTCAACAACTTAATAAGGTTCTTAAACCACACAGACTGGATACAGTCATGCTGTAAATAACCATTAGACAAGTTGGTAACGAGGATGAGGCAACAAAATGGTGCCGACGCGCTAGTTCAATTCTGGAAGAATCACCACAACAACCATCAACAAAAAATGGAAGCGTACGAAAGATTTACTGATTGCGGAATACACTGTGTGGGTATAGTGGCAAATAATTTTATTCGGTTCAATAAAGCGTATTTTATTTTTAGTTTCTTATTTATGTAAATAATATTTAGTTCACAATTAAATTAGATTTTAGAAAAAATATGATAAGTCCGTGAAAGTAAAACACGTGTGTCTTCGCTGGCGATTTGTTCGAACTGTAGCGTTTATTCAGTATGACAAAAGAAGATCGGCGTAAAAATAACAAGTAAATACAAATCGATGTGTAAGATACTCATACCAGCAAAAAAATTCCACATAACGAGCAAAAACCCGTTTTATTCCGCGGTCGACGCTCAAACGCAAGAATCGCAAATCTGCGTTTACGCGGGACCGGCGCTCAAGGCCAAGACTCGGAAATCCGCGTTGGAGCATAAAACGTTTAATGGTAATATGGGTAGGTATACAATTATCTACTTTGTTGTGACATATATATTTAAATAATATTTTTATTTTATTTACTTATTTATATAAAGAAAAACCATTATAAATAATTGCTACACTTAAATCTAAAGCACTGGCAGTCAGGACCGTCGGCCAGATAAAAAAAAAAGTTATTTATTTTATCATTCTTTCATCAAATAAAGTACAACTCGGATGGATTACCAATACTAAAGCTTAAATATAATATATGGAATATATATGGAGGGTTTTTCAGTAAGAGCGCTTCAACTTTTGAACTTTTTTGAATAAAACACAAACGGTTTGACTTTTTTAACTAATTTTTTTTTTTATTATCGAGTTTGAACATATACATTTAAGTATGAAATTCGATTTCTTTTGCATGACCACCGCGTGCACGTTTTACGAAGTCCAATCGTTGAACCCAATTTTCGACTACTCTTTCGCATAAATCGGCCGAAATTCCAGCAATTTCACGTTCAATATTGGCTCTGAGCTCACAAATCGTCGCCGGCTTGTTACTGTAGACCAATGACTTCACATAACCCCAAAACGGGACGGCTTGTTAAATGGACCGTAAAATGGCCGTAATGCTCTTAAAGTAGCAGCAACAGAACGATTATTTTCATAAAAAATTTGCACGATTTGCAATCGTTGCTCAAGTGTGTAGCGTTCCATGATGAAATGTATACTAATGAAGTTTACAAATGACAAGCGAAAAATAAAAAATATTGCGTCGTTCGCCCTCCCTATCGGAAAAAAGTTGAAGCGCACCTATTGAATAGCCCTATATAATATATGGAAAACAATACTGTGAGATACATTAGTCAGAATTCAGAAAGTGTATTTCCAGATTAAGTTTTGACTTGAAAGTCTCTCGTGCGTTAGAGAATATATCTAAATTATTGCATAATTGGTTAGACTGCCTTATATTTACAACGTGCAAGCGGTTCATTTCGACTAACATTGGTCTTGTGATAAGGTAAATAGAACATATTGCTGAGTTTAAGGTTACGAGTCCGACAATTACAAAGTATTAACTCCAGCAACAAATGCCATTTGATATGGTTCATAACTATGTCCCTTATAAACATTACCGATGAAATTTTTCATCGCATTTCTAAAGTTTGTAATACTAACAATATATGCAGGCAAACTACAAGGCCAACGAAGGGAATGAATAGAAAATCTAGTGAAACATTTCTGAACCTTCTCAATTCTTAAAGACGAACCCATATAGGATGGATCCCAAATAATGCTGCAATATTCGAGGTTAGATCTCACAAGAGAAAAATATAAATTCTTCAGCGAAGAAATATGCTGGAACTCCCTTGAATTCCTTATTACAAAGCCAAACATAGATCTAGACTTGGAAATTAGTATACTTAAGTAATAATATTTAGTACAGAAAGATGTATTAATGCGTGTATTTATAACTGATAAGGATGTTTGATTATATGCTTATTTTACATAGAGATACAAAGCGTGATTAACCAACGTTAAGGTGGTTTAAATAAAATATTTCATTAAAAATCCTACAAAAATCAAAAATGGGCAAATAAAAATGTTGCCATAGTGTGTACATACAAAGGTATGCATGAAATATGTATGTATGTACATACGTTGACCGTACGCTTGCTCAGTGCTTAGGTACAGACAAATCGACACCGGATTTACTTCATGTTGATTTTTTGTTTTGTATAAGAGCAAATACATTGTTTTTCGCCAAAGTTGTTGCAATGCTTCGCCCTTCTTCTTCTTTTTACACGATCGACCGCATCAATATGACCGTTTGCCAAAAATTGTGAGCTTGAGACTCTATCTTATTACTTACTCTATGGTTATACGCAAGAGCTACACATACAAGAGCTAAATATGAGTGTGTTACTAGTTGCCTATCAATTTCAATTAAACAAAAACTCATTTTATATAACGCATTTTCGCACATTTGTATTCATCGTATTCGTAAACAAACCGTTGCCATGGTATTAGCATTGGCGTATTGGCTGCGCTGATTTTTATCGTACATATATCAGTAACACAATCTAAATTTAGCAGCCTAATTTGACGCTTCAGCTTAAGTTCCCCTCAAAAAAATTTTTTATGGAACAGTGGAATAGTATAAAAGCGATCCTCTTTTATGGGAAGCCGTCCACACGAGAAGTAAGGTAAAATTGTATGGGTAGCTATGCCCATAAGACGAACAGCTGGTTACTTGTGCCATAGCCTCTCATTGCTTGTTGTAAATCTATATATATAAAAATTCAGCCGTTTTTCGCGTTGAGATGAACTTTACGGAGAATGGCTCAACCGATTTTAACCAAACTTTGCCACATTGAAGAGACACATGTGGAGAAAGTTTGTAACTATGTTTGGTTAAAATCTCCTTTACTTCTTCGTCAACACACAGTATACACGAGGCAGCGTTCTTTTTACGCGTGTGGTTGTTACTGTAAACGGTTGCATGGAGCGTACATTTTACTCACATATGTACAAGTTAACGCAGCAGTATTTATGCCTAAATTTTCATTCCATTATATACATTTCAATGGAATGCAAACATACATACAAATACATATATTTATACAGCAGTGGCTGCACGCCTGCATTCGCATAGAATAGAAACATACAAATTAGCAGGCACAGCTGTAGCTGACCGCCTGCAATAATTAATCGTAACACAATGCTGCTGTGACTAACTTAACACTTTGCTTAAATACTTCTTCTTTACACCCACACTTCGGGATGACCGAAGCAAAACCATTAGCTCAACGAACCTGAACAGGTCGTCGCTAAAAAAGTACTTAAGCAAGGCCGTTTTCTTAGAAGATTACCAAAGGTTATCAGTAATAGTGTATAGTGAAAGTAAGTGTTAAAACTAACAAGAAAGTGTTTTATTTGGTAAAGTGTTCAAGTGAAGCAGTTTCCAGGTATCAACCAAAGTGATAAAAAAAGTGCGTCAGAAATATTTTTAAAGAAGAGATTGTTTTCACATTTTCCAACGATATTTTCACGAAAAATTTACAAAATATATATTAATTTTGCAAATGATTGATAACAAGTGAAACAGTGAATAAATGGTGTGAAAAATACACACAACAGCAATCGGCAAAAATAATTAATATTTTAGAAGATTTTACTTAAGATATTTAAGAAAAGAGATTGTTTTCACTCTTTCCGTAGATATTTTCAAGAAAAATTTGAAAAATATATATTATTTTTGCTGATCATTTCCCATTTCTGTTCTGTGTAATTTTCATTTCAACGGTGCTCACAGTTCAATTATATTTTTAAAAAATGGCGCTAACAGTATGTTAATTTAAATTCCAGTTTAAAAACAAGAAAAGTAGCAATCAAGAGCTCAGAGTGACATAAAGAAGACCACTTTGATTTGGTAAAAGAAATGCCAAGAGGTAGAAGACATGCTAACATCGGACGTAATACACGTCACAATAGAAATGTGCAAAATCACAGACAAAATAAAAGTGAGGAAAATCATGCTGATAGATTAAGTCAACAAAGAGATCGTACTAGGTCACATTCTCAAGATCGGCCAATAAATATCAATTCCGTAAATTTGAATGGTGCAGCATATCAATATAATCCACAACTTGATTATTCATCTCACAAATACGTTGTCATTGGAAGTATGGATAAAATTTGCGGATTTTGTCAAGCATTGAAATTCAAAACTGAAACACCAGGCATGTGTTGCGCTGCAGGAAAAGTTCGCCCGAACCATTAGCTACATTATTATCGGGAACATCGCCCGATTCCAAACATTTTATTGAAAAAATTTCCACATATAATTCATGTTTTCAAATGACATCTTTTGGTGCTGGAAAAATTATAACCGATAACTTCATGCCAACGTTCAAGGTAATACATAAACTTCAACGTTCAACAACATTCGCTGACACATCTAATGAATCATTAGATTTTATGGACACAAATTATGGATTTTTTCAGATTCAAGGGCAGGCATATCACTTAATAGGTTCATTACTACCACTATCCGATCAAGAGTCAAAATTTTTGCAAATTTATTTCATTAATGACAACGATGATGAACTTGAAGCACGGTGTGAAATATAAACAGTCATTATGAGAGAGTTACAAGATTTATTACACACACACAATGTTTTGGTGCAAAGTTTTAAAACAAGAATCGAAAGATTGTCATCTGATATTCATAAAATTAGAATTGATGCAAATAAAACGCCTGCCGGCGAACATCGTGGAAGATACAATCAACCAACTTCAAGCAACGAGGTTGCAATTGTTATATCTGGAGATGAATTTCAACCAAGAGATATTGTTTTGCAAAGAAGAAATGATACACTGCAACGTGTTAATGAAACGCATCGAAAATATGATGCATTAAAATATCCTCTTATGTTCTGTCGTGGTGAAGATGGTTATTCGATTGATATAAAACAAATAAATCCAGCAAATGGTCAAGAAACAAATAAAACTGTTAAAATTACACAAGAAAGTATGGCAACACTTATACATTTTCGACTTTCGAACTTAGAATACTTCCTATATGTAAATATGAATATACTTTTGAACTTTTGAATTTAGTCGCTAATAAACTGTGAAACGAATCGGTCGGCTTTTAATTTAACAAGTTATGGGCCCAGGCCAGCGCTTGGCTGGGCAGTAATTCGAAAAAAAAAAATGAACTTTAATATTGAGAAGTTGGACGCGAGCAATTATGACACTTGGTGTCTACAAATGCGCAGTGTGCTCGTGCATCAAGATTTGTGGCCGGTAGTGTCGGGTGAGCTGGAAGATACAGCCGAAAAAACGACAGAATGGCTAGTGAAAAATAATAAAGCAATCGCAACCATAGTGCTATGTGTAAAGGCAACGGGCCTGAATCACATAAAAAAGTGTACCACGGCTTCGCAAGTGTGGAAAGTGCTCAAAGATTTACACAAAACTAGTGGTCCAGTGAGAAAAGTCTCATTGCTTAAAAGGCTGTTGGGTCTTCGTATGAAAGAGGGCGATGATGTCCGTGAGCACATGAACAATTTTTCTAAAATTGTAGACGAGTTGGCAGAAGTGGCCATTGAACTTCAGGAGGAGCTATTGGTGATCATGCTGTTGGCGAGCTTACCTGGAAGCTACGAAAATCTTATCGTGGCATTAGAAGCAAGAGATAGCCTACCAAAATTGGATGCATTGAAGATTAAAATAACGGAAGAAGGCGAGCGTCGTAAGGACAACTGTACCAACGCTGACCATAACGGTATCGAAAATGCACAAGCATGCGCGGTACGCGAGAATTCGTATAAAAAATACGAAAAGAGCAAATCATACAGTAACGGTATAGAAGGGGAAAGAACAAGTGTAGCAAACGACAGCGGTAAAAATAGGGGAAAGCGAAACTTCAAGTGCTTTAACTGCGGAAAGAAAGGGCACTATGCAGCACAGTGTAAAGAAGAAAAAGGAAAGCAGAAGTCGTTGGCAGTTTTTGCAGTAGGAGAAGGGCAGCAGCGCAGTTCTTGTGTATGGTGCGTTGACAGTGGCGCGACGTCGCATATGTGTATTGACAAAAGCTTATTCGTCAGAATAAAAACGCATAGTGAAAAAATTGAGTTAGCGGGAAAATATTACGTAGAAGCGAAAGGTATTGGCGACGTTGTGATTAGATCAGCCAAAATGAATTTTAAATTAACGGACTGCTTGTACGTACCAGATTTGCATATGAATTTTATTTCAATTCCGAAAATTGATGAAAAAGGTTTTTTGACAACATTTGATAATGGTTGTGTAGTAGTGAAAGACAAGGTGGATAAATCTATTGTTTTTAAAGCTTTTAAAGAAAACAATTTATATGTAATAAAAGAAGATGTACAGTGGTGTAATTTATCGCGAGCTCAAAACACAATAAATTGGCATAACAGATTTGGGCATATTAATTTTCAGAGCCTAAGTGAACTTTCAAATAAAAACCTTGTGAGTGGAATAGATCCAATATTAAATTATAATGATATCGTTTGTGTAACATGTGTGAAGAGCAAGATATGTTCTCAACCTTTCGCTGCTTCAGAAAATTGTGCCAAAAATATTTTAGACTTAATACATTCGGATGTATGTGGTCCATTTAATACGCAATCACACGGTGGTTCGCGATATTTTCTAACATTTATCGATGACAAGTCAAAATCAATTTTTGTTTATTTTTTGCGATCCAAAGACCAAGTATTTCAAAAATTTAAATTGTTTAAAGCAATGGTCGAGTTACAAACGGGTAACAAAATAAAGACATTACGCACGGATAATGGACGTGAATATGTCAATAAAGATTTTAAAAGTTTTTTGGCAGAGTGTGGAATAAAGCATCAGCTAACAGTACCATATACACCACAGCAGAATGGTGTAGCCGAACGCGCTAACAGAACGCTTGTAGAAATGGCGCGGTGTATGTTGGTACATTCAGGGCTAAGTGAGGGCTATTGGGCTGAAGCTATAAACTGTGCCGCGTATATTCGAAATCGATCGCCATCAAAGGCGCTCGATGGTGTTACCCCATACGAATTGTGGATGGGAAGAAAGCCTGTGGTAAAGCATCTTAAAGTGTTTGGTTGTCTTGCGATAGCCTTGGAGAAAACGCAACATAATAAGTTCAGGCAAAAGGGTAACGAGTACATCATGGTGGGTTATGATATCGATTCGAAAGCATATCGGCTTTTTGATACCCAAATCCATTATGATGGGTATAAATAAAAACAACGAGTTTTCACCTATGGAGATAACAAGTTTCTCAATTGATTCAAATCAAGGTGTTACTGAACCGGAAGTGCAGTCTGATTATGAAGATGCCATAGATACAGTGGATCAGCGTGTTGAGAGCAGCAGTTCCGATGATGAAGAAATATGCACGAGTACCGAACAGCAGCAAAATCAGCGTGGTAGACCACGAATAATAAGAACTGGTTTACCTGGCAGACCAAGAAAACAGCAAAATGCAGCGAATTTGGCGTGTGGTCTAAGCGGCAAAGTACCAGTATCAGTTAAAGAAGCGATGAACAGCAGGCAGGCGTCTGATTGGTGGAGCGCCATGCAGGAGGAGTACAATGCCTTGGTACTCAACGAGACATGGGAGCAGGTAAAGCTACCGAAGGGTCAGAAGGCAATCGGATGCAAGTGGGTGTTTGCAGTAAAAACAAATGCTAATGGTGAAATAGAGCGATACAAAGCAAGATTGGTGGCAAAAGGTTGCAGCCAAACATATGGCGTTAACTACAACGAAATTTTCTCACCTGTCGTGAGATATGCTACAATAAGAATGGTGCTGGCTATAGCGGCAGAATACGAGTTATACGTGCATCAGCTTGACGTGTCAACGGCGTACCTGAACGGGAAGCTCGAAGAGGACATATACATGAGTCAACCTGAGATGTTTCAACAAGACAACGGCTATGTGTTAAAGCTGAAAAAGTCATTGTATGGCCTAAAGCAGTCAGGCAGAGTTTGGAACTCAAGACTTAATGAGGTACTGAAAAGCATAGGATTTTCTCCATGCAGCAGCGAGCCATGTTTGTACACCAAAAACCAAGGGCGTAAACTAAACATAATTGCAGTTTACGTAGATGATCTGATGATTGCGTGTTCAGATCTTGGTGAGTTAAACCATATAAAACAACAAATTTCTAGTATTTTTCAGATAGTTGACAAGGGTCCTATAAATAAATTTTTGGGTATGGAAGTCGAGCGAGAAGGTCCAATTGGGGCGGTATCAATTTGCCAAAAACAGCAAATTTTGGAGCTTTTAAACAAGTTTGGCATGGATGAATGTCGTCCAGTGCATACACCAATTGAACCAGGCTTTCAAGTAAATTGCAACAAAGAAGATTGTCGAAAAGTCGACGCAGTCGAGTACCAATCACTGATAGGTTCACTGATGTTTATAGCCGTGAACACGAGGCCAGACATATTGCATTCTGTATGCAAATTGGCGCAAAGAAACTCCGACCCACATTCCGAACATCTAGCAGCGGCAAAACACATCTTGAGGTATCTCAAAGCGACAGTTAGT
Organism: Anastrepha ludens; assembly: GCF_028408465.1. Taxonomy (NCBI): domain Eukaryota; kingdom Metazoa; phylum Arthropoda; class Insecta; order Diptera; family Tephritidae; genus Anastrepha; species Anastrepha ludens. The sequence goes on along the minus strand of NC_071503.1, from coordinate 68,517,357 downwards.
TTGAAACTACGATACAGATAAACAGGCGAGTGGATGATGGGTTATGTGGATGCAGATTGGGGTGGTGACGCAACTGACCGTAAATCATACACAGGATATGCATTCTTCTTCGCCGGCAGCGTTTTCAGCTGGGAGTCTAAGAAACAAAGTACAGTGGCGTTAAGCAGCACAGAAGCCGAATATATGGCACTTTCGGCGGCAGCAAAAGAAGCAGTTTATTTAAGAAAATTGTGGGCAGAAATGAAGATGTCTGATAAGGGGGGCTCGATAATGCTCAACGGAGATAACATGAGTGCGATGAGCTTAGTAAAAAATCCCGTTTATCATGCTCGAAGCAAGCACATAGATATTAAGTTTCATTATATACGAGATGTTTATAATAATCAAGAAATTGAATTAAGTTATTGCCCAAGTAGTGCTATGATAGCTGATATATTAACAAAAAATTTAAAAAAGATAAGCCACTGTAAGTTCACTGAAGAAATGGGCTTAAAAGTTTACAATTTAAAATACAATTGTACGAGTAATAATGCGTATATATATAAGTGTTGAGGAGGAGTGTTAAAATTACGCAAGAAAGTATGGCAACACTTATACATTTTCGACTTTCGAACTTAGAATACTTCCTATATGTAAATATGAATATACTTTTGAACTTTTGAATTTAGTCGCTAATAAACTGTGAAACGAATCGGTCGGCTTTTAATTTAACAAAAACTGTAAGCGCAATGAATTATCATGCATACAGAATCATGATAAGAGAAAATCAAGAGAATCACATTTTAAAATGTCGTAAATTATTTGATCAGTATATTGTTGACATGAATGCGAAAATAGAAATAGAACGATTCAATTACATTAGATTCAACCAAAGAAAATTACGCTGTGACGAATACATACATACCTACATTTACGAGATGCAATTAATAACGATACCAACGTTAATAACATTGGCATATGCATGAATACGCCCAAGATGCAATGTGTTATGTCAGAAATTTTGGTCGACCCGACTTATTCATAACTCTCACATGCAATCCGAAATGGGATGATATTAAGAATCATTTATATACTGGGCATTCAGCTACTGATAGACATGACATTACTGCAAGAGTGTTTAGACGAAAGCTACAGTCTCTAATGGATTTCATTGTAAAACATAAAGTTCACGGAGATGTACAATGTTTCATGTATTTTGTGGAATGGCAAAAAAGAGGCTTGCCTCATGCGCATATTTTGATTTAGTTAAAACAAAAACTAACCACAGATAAAATTGATCATATTATATGTGCTGAAATTCCAGATATAAATGAAGATCCAGAATTACATACTACTGTAACCAAAAACATGATTCATGGACCGTGTGGTACGTTAAATCAAAATTCTCCATGTATGGTTGATGGTAAATGTTCAAAAAACTACCCAAGGAAATTAATTGTTGAATACAATGACTGGAAATGATGGATATCCATGGTACCGTAGAAGATCACCAGAAGATAATGGAAAAACAGTCACTGTGAAAATAAATAATCAAGATGTAGAGATCGATAACCGTTGGATAGTTCCGTATTCCAAATTATTATCGAAAACATTTAACGCACATATAAATGTTGAATATTGTAACTCCGTAAAATCCATCAAATACATATGCAAATATATCAATAAAGGAAGTGACATGGCAGTATTTGAAGTTGTAAATCGAAATGATGAAATTACTAATTACCAAATGGGAAGATACATTAGTAGCAACGAAGCAGTTTGGAGAATATTATCATTTCCGATTCATGATCGCCATCCAGCTGTTATTCATTTGTCAGTCCATTTAGAAAATGAACAAAGTGTTTATTTCACTGAGAATACTGCTCAACAAATGGCCGAACGACCACCAGCAACAACACTAACTGCATTTTTCAACTTATGTGAAACAGATTCATTTGCAAGAACATTGCTTTATTCAAATGTTCCTAAATATTATACTTGGAATGCATCATCAAAGTCCTGGGTACGAAGGCAACGAGGAATACCTGTAGATGGATATCCAGGTGTTCATTTGGGTGATGCAATCGGACGACTTTACACTGTGCATCCAAGTAAAGTGGAATGTTTCTATTTACGTTTACTCTTAGTTGATATTCCCGGCCCAAGATCATTCGAAAGTTTGAAACGAGTTAATGGTCATCTTTGTTGTACTTATCAACAAGCATGCAAAGAATTGAATTTGATGGAAAATGATAATCAGTGGGATGCAACTCTTATGGATGCATGTGCAACAAGTTCTCCACACCAAATAAGAACACTATTTGCCATCATTATTGCTACATGTTTCCCAGCAAACCCAAAAGAATTGTGGAGTACTTACCAAGAATACATGACAGAAGATATCCTACATCAAGTACGTCGCATTACTGCAAATCCAAATTTGAATTATACAGATGAATTATATAATGAGGCATTAATTAAAATCGAAGACTTGCCTGATGATTGCAAATAAAACTCTGAGTGAGTTAGGTATGATCGCACCCAATCGTCCGATGCTTGATGCATACAATGCAGAATTAAGACGTGAAAAAGAATATGATCGAAATGATCTGAACACATTTGTAACAACAAACCTACCAAAATTAAACACAGAACAAAGGTAGGCATATGACACAATTATAGACAATGTTGCAAATGAAAGAGGAGGAATATTCTTCTTAGATGCACCAGGTGGGATTGGAAAAACGTTTTTGTTGTCGTTAATTTTGGCTACCATTCGATCACAGAATAATATTGCATTGGCTTTGGCATCATCTGGAATAGCGGCAACTTTATTGGACGGCGGTCGCACTGCACATTCTGCACTAAGTTACCATTAAATATGCAAGTAAATGAAGAACCAACTTGCAACATTTCTAAAAATTCTGGAATGGGAAAGGTTTTACAAACATGTAAAATTATTGTATGGGATGAATGTACGATGGCTCATAAAAAATCACTGGAAGCCTTAAATAGAACACTGAAAGATTTTCGAAATAACACAAACATATTTGGTGGTGACCTAATTCTATTGGCCGGTGATTTTCGACAAACTTTGCCTGTTATTCCCAAATCAACAGCAGCTGATGAATTGAGAGCGTGCCTTAAATCTTCTAATCTGTGGAGATATGTTCAAAAACTCACATTAACTACTAATGTTCGTGTGCAGTTACAGAATGATCCAACAGCTGCTGAATTTTCCGAACATTTGTTGCAAATTGGAAGTGGACGAAAGCCAATTGATAAGAATGCAGGCATGATCACACTTCCAACTAATTTTTGTACCGTAACAGAATCAAGAGTACAATTACTGCAAAATGTATTCCCAAATATTGCACAAAACTATCGAAATCAAGATTGGCTAAGCGAGAGAGATATATTAGCTGCCAAATATGTCGATGTCAATGAAATCAATGCCATTATTTTGACTCAAATTCCAGGTGAAGTTGTCACCTATAAATCAATTGATTCAATCACTAACCCCGAGGATGTAGTGAATTATCCAATTGAATTTTTGAATTCACTTAATTTGCCTGGCTTGCCACCACATCGTTTGCAATTGAAAGTCGGCGCAGTGATCATTATGTTGCGAAATATCAATCAGCCGAAACTATGCAATGGGACAAGATTAGCAGTGAAACGGACAATGAACAATGTAATTGAAGCAACAATTTTGAAAGGCAAATTTAAAGGTGAAGATGTTTTGATTTCGCGCATTCCAATGATTTCAACAGATTTGCCTTTTGAATTTAAGCGACTTCAATTTCCCATTCGCCTTGCTTTTGCTATTACAATCAATAAGTCTCAAGGGCAAACACTTCAATTATGTGGAATTGACCTAACTTATCCATGCTTTGGACATGGGCAACTGTATTTAGGATGTTCTCGAGTAGGGAAACCATCGTTACTTTATATTTATACATCGCATGAAAATAAAACCAAAAATTTTGTGTATCAGAAGGCTTTAGAATAAGTTGTTAGTTTACAATCATTAGAGTAAGTCACTAAAACAAATAAAACATTGTTATTAGAATAAGTCACAAAATAATGTCCGAGCATGAATTAAATGATGAAACAAGAAAAAAACAAAGAACACTTTTCATTTATATTTTTCTTTCACCCAGCGAAGCGGGTGAGGGTCCGCTAGTACTTATTATAAATTCCTGCGCTTAAATCAGCAGCACAGAGCTGGTCTCTAAGTGTTGAAATACAATTTCCGAATAGGGGCTTAATTCCAAAATTTTAATAAATATTAAATTGCACAAAAACCTCATAAACAGAGGAAGAATAAAAACTTTGCTAAATGACAAAAATATTTAATTTAACTCGATTCGACTTGACTTCTAGATTTCAAATATATATGTATAATTTGTTGCTGCGTCTTTCCGCCTCAACAAGCGGGACAAAAACTAACTCCGTCAGATTCCCGAGATAGCAAAAAGGGAAATACTGATTCTTAGGGAATATCTTTCTAATATCTCTTTTGAATATTTCTATTCATCTAACACTTAATTGATTTTGACTGCGGCCAGTTTTTAATTTTTTCAATAACAAGTGCATTTTTGTGACATTTTCTCCAAATTCAAACATCAAACTTAGCATGAATTTTATTCATTGTAGCCATATTTTGCTGTTAAATCTTGTAAATAACGATAATTCTGAAATATTTTTTATTTCAAAGAAGATCATACGATAATCGGTCTCGTATTTGGGAATAATTTAAAACATACGGGAATATTAAAAAACTCATTATTGGGGATATGTTAAAAGAAATTCATTTAACCCAACTTATTGGTATTTGCAATTTGCAAATCAAACGAAGCGAAAGTAAGGCAAAAAAATTGAAAAAAGAAATTATCGTATTTCAAAATTTTCAACAAAACGTTGTTTAGAAAGTTCATTTCATTGATAAAATGTTGTTATTAATCTTTAAAAGACAAATTGTTTCCACATTGTGCTCGAACATATTATAACGTAAGTCCGTTAAAACAAGCGTTAATGCTGAAAAAGTTCGTTCAACACTAACATGCGTTGCAGGTACTGAACGTACAACGAATCCGTGTCTTCCATATATGGATTCGCTTCTCTTTATAGGAATACATCTTGTGAAACTCATTCTAGGCTTCATACTTAAACTGGAAAGAGTCCTCACCGGTTTAAGAATATGCCAACTTAAATTTAAGTAAACAGGTTCTTAAAAGGGAGGAGAGAGCTTTGCATTGATGATGCATGAACCAAAAAGTACAATTTTTCACTGCGTTGAATTTTTGAAAAGACGAATCGCGATTCTAAATGCAAGAAAAATTACACAGAATATTAAACTTAACATATGTATGACGTTTTGAAGATCATTAAAAACCAATCCCTCCAAATTACTTATGCGACGAAGGAGTCTTTTGAGATGGTTTTTGTTGTGGTCCATATTTTCCTCCAAAAGAACTCGTTTTAATCTAAATATAATCTAATAATAACGCCCATTTACCATATAATTTTATTTCCAAGCATCGATCGTTGTCTGCTTTCAACAAAATTCAAACATTTTAATGGCCTTGTATATTTTTTTTATACCAGGTTGTTCAATTAGTTTTGCGGTTCGATAAGCCTAACTTTTTTTTTGTTATGTTGGTACACTCTTCATATGAACGTATGTGAGTTTCATTTCACTCTGTCAATTCATTTTTTATTTACAAGCCACTACGTGCCACAATATTTTCTACAATAAAAAAAAATCGAGTAATGTTTATTGATCGAATTTTTATTTTTGGAAGGTTCAAAAGCAGAGGAAATTTATGAACGAACGTTGATAGTGTGTAAAGACTTTTCGCCATCAATTCGTACAGTAAAAAGATGGGTTGCCGAATTTAAACGTGGTTGTAGAAGCCTTGAAAATGATTCACGCCAGGGATGCCCAAAAACAGCAGCACCACCAGAAATCGTAGAAAAAATACAGGAAATATAGTAGAATTGGAAAATCGTCGAATGACTGAAAGATATTTAGAAGAAGCAGTACGTATCTCATTGGGCAGTGTAAATAATATTTTGACTGACGTATTGGGTTTCAGAAAGCTGTGCGCGCAAAACGTGTCGCATTCACTAACAATAGAATGGGACTTTCTCAGCAAGATTTAGGGAGTTTTCGAAAGAATAAAGTGGATTTCGTGGATCGATTCATCACTATGAATGAGACGTGGGTCTATCAGAATGATGCTAAGTCTAAACAAGAGGCTAAGGAGTGATGTGAACTTGGTTCTTCGGCTCCGAAAGAAGTTCGTGTCCAGAAAACAACTAACACCTTAGTATCAGTTCTTTAGATGCGAAAGGAGTTTTGTTTGTGGATTACTTGCAAATTGCTAAAATAATAAATTCCGAATTTTATTGTAACTTTTTAGACGAAAAGAAGGAAAAAATTCGTAAAAAAACTCATTTTACATAAGAAAAAAGATATTTTTCAACAGTACCATGTACCGTGTCACAAGAGCATTTTGACAATAGCTATTATAAATTGTTGGAACACCCACCGTATTCTCCAGATTTGGTGCCTTACGATTTCCATATGTTTCCAGGCCTAAAAAAAACGTGAAAAACGTTTTTCATCAAGTTTAGGTACTTCCATCAACTTTGGGAAATTAAATTTGACTGACGAGGACGTCATTGTTGGCATAAATCAGCTTAAGCCATCCACTGGTACCGATGTTGATGGTCTATCGGTTATTCTAATTAAAAGTTGTCCTGCTTTGACTACGCCTTTAAAGAACATTTTCAACATGTCACTTTCTGCTGGAGTTTTCCTTGATGACTGTAAATTAACTTTTATTACGCCTATCCTTAAAAGCGGCATAAATATATTATTGAAAATTATAGGCCGATTTCCAAGCTATCTACAGTTACGAAAGTATACAAAGACAAAATATACTTTGCTGTTAAACATTTGTTATGTCCCAATCAACATGGGCTTATTCCGGCCAGATCTATGTTAACGAATTTAGCTGCCTTTAAGGAGGACGGTTTGGATAGATTTTAAAGAGGTTTCCAAATGGATACAATCTATACAGAATTTTTTAAGGCTTTTGATAGGGTATCTCACCCAATATTAATAGCTAAACTTGAGGGTTTCGGCTTTCACTCTCAATTTCTTAAGTGGTTAATTTCCTATCTTAATAATAGGCACTGTGTTGTTCAACTTGATAATCTATCGTCTTATCCTTTTGTTGCCTCATCTGGTGCTCCCCCGGTAGTGTCCTAGGTCCACTACTATTTATCTTCTTCATTAACAATTTTTCCTCCTGTTTTTCATTGTGTAATTTTCTTTTACATATAAGCGGATAATCTAAAAATCTACTATGAAATTAAATATCCAGAAGATTCATCCATTCTCCAGCGTGAGTTGAATAACTTACATAGTGGGTGTGTGCGTTATCGTTTGTTCCTTAACATTAATAAATGTCACTATACTTCGTATGCGAAACTATTTAAGAACAATATTAACAGCTTACTACATCTCAAACTTGCCGCTAAAGTCAATTAGTAAATTAAAAGACCTGGGTGTTTATTTTGACTCCAAGCTCAACTTCATCACCCACATAAATTTTATTATTTCTATATCGTTCGCAATGTTAGCCTTTATTCGTCGAAATAGTCCCTCGTTTTCTGATCTCTATACTCTCGAACTATTGTACTCGTCCCTAGTTCGGTCCAGGTTAGACTACGCTGTATGCGTTTGGAGACCGTTTCATTAATAGATTAGAGTCTGTTCAGAGAGCTTTTGTGCGCTTTGCTTTGCGCTCGATGAAATTCGTTGATCCCATTCCGTCTTATCGCTCTCGATACTTATTAATAAATCTAATGTCCTTAGAGTCTAGCGTGTTCTGTTGACGATGTGTTTGCGCGGGCTCAATAGATTGTCCGTATCTGCTCAATAAAATTAATTTTAATGTTCCCTCATGCATTTTCCGTTGTAATGAATTGTTTTTTGTGGGTATTGCTAAAATTCTTTATGGAATGAATGCTTCTTTTAGAAGGGCGCTAGCTCAATTTAATGCTTACTCTTCTTTCTTAGTCCTTGATTTCTCTTACTCTAAGTTTACTTTTAAGAAATTGCTTATGTCTCTGACTCCAGTCATAAGGTCTTTGTTTGTATCTAGATACTTATGTAATAGCCTGTAAGCGTCTTGCTTGTTGATTTAATAAATAAATGATAAGTTATAACAGCTGTGGGAGCGTATTTTGCGGCCCTTCCAGATTCTCACTTTAGGAACGGAATTCATAAATTACAATTTCGTGTTCAAGGAGACTATACTGAATAATTCAGTGTATTTATTTTATTAATCTACAGAACAAAATACCTTACATACTAGACACAAAGGTGAAGAAAAGCAAGCCCAATTTGGCAACTATAATACTAGCAATCAATATAAATACAATATTAAGTAACTAAACTTAAATTTTTTATAAAAATATATCTAGATACAGCAAAATTAAGCAGACTGGTACTAGATAATGTCCCGAAGTGTGCGATTAATGGGTGTATTACTCGCATATTTAGTCTTAAAGTTTTCCTCATAAAAAGGATAAAAATTCCGAAAACTTCTTTTTTAACGCACTCTATTCTAAGGTAGGTAAGGTCTCGAAATGATAACAGCGTACTCTAAGTGAGAACGAACAACAGCCGTAAATATCAGTTTAAAGGTATACGGATCAGAAAATTCAACTATATAGCGACGGATGAAGCCTAGAACCGAATACGAATTTGGAAGAATAAAATTAATGTTAGCAACAAATTAGTTCGATAAAATGCCATCAATTTTTATCGCACACCGTCTGTCCGTCAAATATGATTTAAGCCATTGTAGAAAGAGGGAGTCAAAGCCCAAGCAAGCCAACTTTCTCAGACCATAAAATTGTATTTTTCTTATCTAACTACAAAACTTATTGAGCAACCTAGTATTTATAACGAATGCTTGACATTGTTTTGATATTGAAGAAAACACTGCCAATTCAAACTTACACTTTATTGACCCAAAATTCAATTGGCCATAAAACTGCGTACTCGAATTTTTTTTAAGTCTTGGTACTGACTAATTTTCTTTATAAAGACATGGTACCTCATTTAAACTAACACATCATTAAGAACTCCTGTTATAGGGCAAAAAAAGTATTGATCCCACAGATTAAGATAAAAAAATATTCAACTGAGTGAGTGAAAAAACCATACAAAGTTAGGTGAAAACTGCAATTGTAAGATTTGTGAAATAGCTTGAAGCTAATCTGTTACTAACAAATTTTCAAGAAATAAGTATTCCAGCGAGCGAGTTTCAAAAAAAGTTAACATATTACGAAATTTTTGTTTTCGTCTGATTTCATTTCGGTATATATTATATATAGTACGTCTGTATCATATCGATTCCTTTATACCTTTACATACAACCGTTATATGACAGATGCAGTGTTTTCCAAGAACAGGTGTTACAGGTGAATGGATTGCGCTATCGAGAGATGATTAACGATTTTTTATGGCCGGAATTGGATGGTATTGATCGGGACAACGTTTATTTGCAAAAACACGACGCTACGTGTCACACAAGCAGCGAAACCATTCCTCTTTTACGGGAAAAGTTTCTGGATCGTGTTATTTCTCGAAGAGATGATCACAATTGGCCGCCGAGATCTTGTGATTTAGCATCTTGTGACTTTTTTCTTTGAGGGCTCGGGAAAGCCCGAAAGTTCGAAATCGGAGCAAAATTGTTTATATGGGTTTTTGGCTATAACTCGTCGACTAATTGATATTTTTTCAATCTGTAAAAGCCAAATTATTGCTAGAGACCTGTGCAACAATTACAATTTTTGAAAAAATTTATTTCGAAAATTTTTGTGGTACTTATGAAACAATATACTGAAAATCGGCATTTGACTGCAAACTTCGAAGGCCGATTAAAAAAAAATTCGAACTAACATAAAAAAACGGCGCGATACGGGTCTTCTAATTTCGCCTCTATTTTCACCCGCCACTCTCAAATGGACCTAATTTTTGCTAGCCTGAATTTGTTCCACAGTGTAATCGAAGTCCAACAAATATTTTAAAATGCTAAAACAAACAAAGCACCTGGAGAAGACAGAATACCTTATGAGCTACTATGGGCTGCCTCAAAACAATTTATTACGGAGCTAACGAAAATATACAACATCATCTTCGAGACCGGAAGAATCGACTAAGCATTATTTAAAACAATTTTTTTTTTTTTGTCGGGACAACTAGCAAGTGCAGCACTCAGACATTAATTAAGTCCATTGTATTACACTTGGATATTCATTTAATTTTCTTTAAATCTACCCGATCTCCGAAGAAATCTGAGTAGATCTTGTGGTGCCTAGGAGCCAAGATGGTCGCTTCTTAACACATCAGTGCCAAAGACCTCAAACCTGATTCGAGCGAAGGCGGGACAGACGCACAGGAATGGTCCGTCGTCTCATCCTTTTCTTCACAAGCTGGGCACAGTACACTGTCTGAGATGCCTTTTTCATGTGCTTCGCCCACAGAAAGTGGCCCGTCATCAGTCCAACCAGCCGTCTGCACTCCCCTCTGTTTAATGACAGAAGGGTTTGCGACAGTCGATCAGACATGACAGGTAACATCAGTTTAGTCCATCTGCAGCCTCTCTCAGCCTGCCAAGCTCGCTTGTGGGTTGTAGTAACCCATTTGCTAACCGTGGCTGTGATGGCCGCAGAAGGGAGTGACAGAACGGGCTCTGGGCCAAAGAAGTCGGCCTCAGAGCCTATCTTAGCTAAGGAGTCAGAGGTCTTCTTACCCGCGATACCCACCCTATTATGTCTACCGACATAGTTCACCCGGATTTACAGGACTTGACTACTCCTGATGTGGTTTGGGGGCTGTCTAAGGCCATAAGCGCAGCTTGGCTGTCGCTGCAGACACATATAGATCTACCTCTCCATCGCTTTTCACAACAAAGTTCATCGCTTCTTGAACTGCATACACCTCCGCTTGAAACACAGATGCATGCATTCCAAGAGCAAAGAGTAGTTTTGTCCCGCTGGATTCCACGTACACCCCAGAGCCGCAGCCAATGCTCGGTCCTGGAGCCATCCGAAAAAATGCGAAAACAGTGTTTGCTGGGCTCATTTTCTGAGTCTTCCCACAACTGAGCTTCTGGTAGCACTACGCTGTATCTCTTTTCAAGTACGACTCTTGATGGCATGGAGTCAAGGGGCATGGAGAGAATCGTTGGATCGAAGTCCATGCCTTCTCTGTGTTCCAATGCCGGACAGGGGCCGTACCAGTTCCCATTGTGTTTCAGCCTGCAGATGACCACAGTGCGTTGTAGTCTCGATAAGGTAGTCCTGACTCCCACTAGAGAGAGTCTACTCATCCAGACCACTGATGCATAGGTGATAATAGGTCTTATCATAGCCGGGCAGATCCATAGGACCTTGCTAGGAGAAAGACCCCACGTTTTCCCAAAGAAACCTTTGCACTGCCAGAAAGCTGTCAGTGCTTTGGATGTCTTTGTTTCAACGTGTTATTTCCATAGGAGCTTACTATCAAGGATTACTCCAAGATATTTAATTTCCTTGGTAGGCTGGATTGTGACTCCTTTTAGCTTAGGCAGAACGAGTCCATCAAGCTTCCTCCTTCTGGTGAAGAGGACAATACCAGTCTTGGCGGGATTTGCCGATAGCCCATTCGCACAGCACCAAGTGTCAATCCGATCCAGAGTTTTCTGCACTTTCCTGCAGAAGTTCATAAGCGAAGGGCCCGTTACCAAGCAAGCAACATCGTCCGCATATGCTTGTGCGTAGACTCCCGAATCGTTTAAGGTGCAGAGCAGAGGATCGATTACCATGCACCAGAGCAATGGAGACAGCACACCGCCTTGAGGGCAGCCTAGAATGACACCAGCAGATCTTCCTCTGCTCGCACCGAAACGATTCTTTGCGCCAGCATTGAACAAATCCAATTCACTAGCACTCGGTCTACGCCGTGCCTACTAGCAGAGCTACACATACTGTCAAAAGTGGCATTATCAAACGCCCCTCTATGTCTAAAAAGATGACCATAGCGTAGTCCCTCCTGTCGATGGCCATCTCTACCCTGGCAACAAGGTTTTGCAGTACCGACTCGCAGTATTTTCCACTTTGATAGGCATGCTGAAATGGAGACAGGTGGTGAGCCTTCAGCGACTTCTGGCGTATGTGCAATTCCCCCAGTCATTCGAGACTTTTCAGCATGAAAGAGGTCATGCTGATGGGTCTAAAGCTTTTGGGGCTGGTGTAGTCGTCTCTTCCAATCTTTGGGATGAAAGCGACCCTCACCATCCTCCAAGAGCGTGGTATGTAGGCCAGTGCCGGGCATGCCGAGAAGATTTTCTTCAGGGCTGTTGTCACGGACTCTGCACCTTCCTTCAGCATGGCAGGATATATGCCATTTGGTCCGGGCGACTTGTAGCCGCCAAAAGATTTGATGGCAAATCGAATGGCGGCCTCATTCGCAACAGATCTGGCAACGAACCAGTCATGCCGAGAAGGTGTAACATCTATCAATAAGGGCTGTTGCCTGCTGACGCTTATCTGATTACCAGGAAAATGAGATTGCATCAGCAAGCTTAGAGTCTCACTTTGCCGCTCCGTGAAGGAGCCATTAGATTTCCTAAGTGACCCCAGCTTTGCAGTTGGGTCCCTCTTCAGGATCCTAACCAATTTCGCAGTGTCACTCAGAGATTCAATACCGCTGCAGAATTCCCTATATAAGGCTCTTTTCGATCCCCCAATAAGCCTCTTGTAGTTCTTGTGAACATCACGCTATCGCTCCCAGTCCTCAGCAAGGTTAGACTTTAGGGCCCGGCTTAGAAGCTTTCTCGACTCTCGCCTCAACATCTGGAGCTCTCGATTCCACCAAGGAACGGGAGTCCGGTTAGGGAGAGGTCGAATTGGACAGGCTGACTCAAAACATTCAGTTTGGGCAGCGTTGAGTTTCTCAGCAGCCGGCTCAATTGCCTATTGTTTTCGAGGTCTTGGTGGCGTATCGCCAAGGTCCCGCAACGCCTCCCTAAACTTCTGCCAGTCTGTTTTTCTGGGGTTTCTAGAGGGCAATGGCATTTGTGCCTTCTCGCCATACTGAAACTCAATAAACCTGTGGTCCGAGTACGAATCTTCGCCAAGGACTCTCCAGTTCTTGATTGACCACCCAGGTTTTGAGTTTGATGAGGTTAGATCGATCACTTCCTGCCTTCTAGCCGTTACTAACGTTGGCTATGAGCCCTTGTTATGTATGTCTAGGCAAGAGGACGCGATAAATTCGAATAGTCGAGAGGCCCGTCCATTGCACTTGCTGCTGCCCCAGATTGTATGCTGGGCATTTGCATCGCAACATAGGATGAGGCCCAAATTGCGCCGCTCGTAAAACCTCACGAGGCTAGTGGCCTTCCCTTGTGGTGGCCCTTCCGGAGCATCGTAAGGAAAATAAGCAGACGCAATCACATACTTCCACCACCCGCGTCTACCTCTGTAACACACCTCAGCCGCTACCAGGTCTTGGCAACAAATTTGCTCAAGACCCGTCACTCCAAGTTGGCCACAGACGCGCACGTCACCTTTATGGTGCCGTCCTTTGTCTCATAACCTTTCGCGTTGGCTTCAGGACCGGAGGCAATAACCTGACGCATCAGTCGACTTTTGCAGTATTTGATTTCTGCATCCGTCAGCTGATGGTCAGGTCCCAGTTTTCCACTGCCCTTCTCCGCTTACCTCGATAACGAGACAACTTGGGAGCGCCTGTGCCCACCTAGGATTCGGTAGCTTCCGTGGTTGTCACTTCCGCTGACCGAGGTCTTTTGGACGACACAGACGCAGAAGGCAGAGCCACAGAGCCTTGCCCACTAGATTTCCTGGCTTCTTTGGGAGTTCGTGCAGCCACCGAAGAGACTTCACAACTCAGGTTTTTGGTTTTTTTCCCTAGCCAGTTTGGTTCGCGAATGGCACCCTGATTCTATGCCAACTTTGAGTCATCACACGAGTGTTGAACCCACCCCATAAGGGAAGGCCCCTCGTGGGATGTCAGGGCTTCCCCATCCACCACCTGGGACGCGCCCAATGGGAGATCAGGCAACTCCATATAAAACAATAATTTTCCCAATATTTAAAAAAGAAAATGGAAATATAGAAAGTAACTATCGGGGAACATCCTTTATGAACTGTATCGCAAAAGTTTTAATGCGACTGATTAATGAAAGACTTACAAACTAGATAGAAAACCTTAACATGTTCAAGTTCGCTCAACTTTGTCATTTTTATGATCCTGTTATTGGGACTTAATCCAACAATCCCAATTTTACACTAATTGTTAGGAATTTCCATATGTTAAAATACAAATAAATCTCTTACAATAACTCTCTGAGTTCGATCACTAGATTGTCAAATCAAATCTCAAAATAATGACAACATACTTGGTTTACTTTATTTCCAACACTTTACTTTACATGTACACGTTCACCTTAAGACCAAATCTCTCTACTGCTGTTTGTTTATTCGCTTGCAAGTTCAATTTCCAACTGAATACTCCTTGCGCATGACTTATATGTAGGTAATAACTATCGTAATTTCTATGCAAAAAGTTGTTGATGTAGCAGTAATACAAGCGCATCAGTGTAGGGTACATCACCGGTCGTTAGATGAGTAGGTTTTAAGGGGCAGGTGAAAAGGTGGTTAGTGTCGGACATATATTTGGTATGGTCAATTATAGATAAGTCGAAGTCTAACTTGCTAACATATCCAGAACGTAATTGTGCCAATGTTACGTTCTCCCGATGAATGTGGTTTATTGTCTGTCTGAACACTGTGTGGTCCAGCAGATTTCTGTTAGTTTTGTGCTGGATCTCGTCGGCGTAATTTAATAGGCGTCTCCTGACGTGCCTAGAAAGCGGTTCTAGCTTAAGCAGGTGTCTACAAGGGTGAAACCTGTAGACCCTGCACCCTAACAGGAACTGCTGCTGAGCAGTTTATTGTGTTCCATTACAGGGAGCATCTGTGCCTCATTGTGAAGGGGTTGAACATCAGGAGGCAACCCGTCGCTGTCCGAATGACAGTGTTTTGGCAAGTCTGGAGCTTTATCTACTGCGTGTCACTGGTTCCAAGCGACCAGACAGACACAGCATAGTTCAGAACAGGCCGTCCAATTGCCTTAAATGTCGATTGCAACAATTCTTTGTCTTTTTCCCAAGTGCCCAAGTGCTGCCTTGTTGCGATTCTGGACTTAGGTGGCAATTACGGTTGTGTGCGCTGAGAAGGAGAGCAAACTGTCGACGGTCACACCCAAAATTATGGGTTGTTAATAGTCGCAATTCGTGTGTCATCGACTTTTACCCTGAGGGACAGTTTGACCTCCTTTGTCAATGTGGTAAAGAGGGTCGCCGTGGACTTAGTGGGGGAAAGTTGGAGATTCGTCGCAGTAAAAAAGCGAGAAGGGTCAGCGAGGTAGATGTTGAATTTCACACACACATCCCCATGGCAGCTGGTCCTACGTTACCGGAATGACTCGAGTTTTTCCCAACGAGGACTGCCGCCCCAGTAAACTAACTCTGTCTAGTGAACCGTATATTTATGCAAAAACTCGAATGGGTTGGTGCGTGATTACCATTCGGAACGAATTTCAGTGAAACACCAAATTGAACAAAAAGTTTTTTCTAATAACGACGCAATATTTTTTATTTTTCGCTTGTCGTTTGTAAACTTCATTAGTATACATTTCATCATGGAACGCTACACACTTGAGCAACGATTGCAAATCGTGCAAATTTTTTATGAAAATAATCGTTCTGAAATTCGAAAATGATCCAGATTTTTTCCAAAAAATCATCTTCAGTGATGAAGCCCACTTTTGGCTCAATGGCTTTGTCAATAAGCAAAATAAAAACCGAGTTTGCTTGTTTACACTCGTTATTTAATTTAATGTTACAAACGCGCCCGACCTGTCCTGTGCTTCTTTTTGAAGGAATGTCTGTTTTTCTAACGTTTTAGTTCCGAGCCCTTTTCGTTCGTTCAGTGATGTCCATTGCTTATGTTTCTGTTTTGGCGTGTCGTTCGCTATTATTGCCAGTCGGTTCGCGAAACTTTGCTATTGCAACATTATATAAATTCAATATATATACTTTAGAGGTTATAAACCCATATCCTCTCATTCCAACAGAAAAGAGTGTGTGGAAATTGTGTTCCTATGTTGCTTTGTTTTCATTCGCATTCAATTTGTTGCTTTTACTTCTGGCATCACTCCACATTTTTCAGTTATGGTCAATTCGCTGGCACCATAGATGACTAGATACGACAAGGACCTCAAACCCACAGGGTTCACGGACCAGAAGTACGTGGATAAGAACGGTACTTGCTGAATGTCATCAAATTGTTAGCTGACCTTATATACATACATTCCCATGGCGGCCGGTTCTACGTTAAGGGAATGACTCGGGTTTTCCCGACCAAGGGCTGGCGCCCCAGTAAACTAACCCTGTCTGGTGAACCGTTTATCATCCCCTCTCTATCCGCATAGGAGCAATTCCACGCAGACATCTTCCTCCGAATACTTCTGCTCAGGGCTGGTATTGAATCGAACCCTGGCCAAGATATTCTATTACTGCTTTTGCCATAAATGGCTCCACCCGAGCTCCACCTCGGTTAGGTGCAATAAGTGCAACGGCTGGAGCAACCTTAAGACCTTTTCAGGACTTAAGTCAGGCGTCTGATGCCTCAATGGCTGCTATACCCCCTGATAGGCCGGCACTACCAACCGCCACTACAAACCATACCTCTACGGTAAGGAGCTAATCGGCGCAACACAACTCCCTCAACATAGCCTACTTCCATCTCTCCTGCTCCGACCCCAGTGCGGGAACAAACCAGCACCTCTTGGTCCCCCGCACAGTCTGTTCCGTGTGTCAGACCAGAATACCTCGGAACCTGGCATCAGTCAAATGTCAGTCAAATGCATTTTTTGCAATGGCTGGCGCCACTTTCGGAGATGCTCTGGCCTGCGTACCACCCGTGAGTGGACAATGTACTACGTTGCCCCCCGCTGCAGAGTCCTGCACCCGCAATTGCAATCGTCCCCCTTGGCGCGGCCACCCACCACCATCAGGCCGCAACAACAATAACGGAACGCACAGCAGGCCCAACGTAGACAACCACACGCGCCCCTCACACCCCGCGTTGCAACAAACACATCTAGAAGCTTCGAGCTTCTACAATTTAACTGTAACGAACTAACGAGCAAGGAAGATGAGATAGTTGAGTTTATAAGCCGACACGGAATCCCAATAGCTGAGGTCCTAGAAACCAAGCTGCAGACTAGCTCTTCTCTGATAACAAGGAATGGTTATAATGCGCACAGACAAGACGCGAAGGAGACAATGGTGGTGACATTGCATAGGGGACGTCAATTGGCAGAGCAGATAAACGATTCGACATTCAACACTGTGAACGACGACGCCCCCACCAGGGTAGTAACAATTGCTAGCGCTGGTCTGATAAATAGCATACCCGGCGACCTATGCTATCAGTTGCATCAGACCACTTGCCCATTATCGTCTCAATTGAGAGACCTGCCGACTTTGTTTCCGCGAATCACCGATCATCTATCAACTTTAATAAAGATGATTGGACCAGATTCGCGGAATTTACTAAGGACGCTTTCGGCTCTCTCCCCATTCCCACCGATGTGCGCGCAGGCGAACGCTCATTTCGCAAGGTGCTAACAGCTGCCGCGGCTTGTTTCATACCGGTTGGAAGGATCCGGGACATACGTCCTGATTTCCCAGCCAAAGCAGCTTTTCTGGCAAACGAGCGTGATCAATTACGCCAGGTCGATCCCGGGGATCCTCTCATAAAGAATCTCAACTTGGAGATCCGGCAACTGGTAACCCAACACAAGCGGACCAAATGCGAAGAGCGCTTGAAGTCCTGCAACTTCACCCCTGGTGTGAGCACGCTCTGGTCTACCGTAAAGTCCCTGTCGAACCCGACGCAGCACAACGACAAGGTGGATATCACCTTCAACGGCTGTACTTCGTCGGATCCGAAGGAATGCGCGAGCTTCTTTAGCCGGCAATTCATTCTGCATCCTCCGGCCGCCAGATCCAAACGTTGTGCCAACAGACGGCTGCCGTAAACTGACATACAACAGTGCGCCACTTGCTTTCTCCATCGATGAGGTTCAAGAAGCCATCAACCTTATGCAACCACCCAAAACCATTGGGTCTGACGGACTAAACATGCTGATGTTGAAATACCTGGATCCATTGGGAGATGAATACCTCACTAGGGTCTTCAATATGTCTGTGGCCACTCTCATTATTCCTGACAAGTGGAAATCAGGGAGAGTGGTCCCACTTCTGAAACCTGGGAAACCCGCCAACCAATGAGCGTTTTATCGTCCTATAACTCCTTTCACCAGTAGTGAAGAGTCTTGAAACCCTTCTACTAACACTCTTTACGAAACATCTGACCCCAGCCTCACACCAGCATATCTTCCGAAGAGTGCACAGCACCACCACGGCACTCACCGTTATTAACACTCAGGTAAACCGCGGGTTCAACCAAAACCGCCCCTGTGAGAGGACTGTCCTAGTAGCGTTGGACTTAAAAAAGGCTTTCGACACAGCCATGCCACGCTACTAGATCATATTTTTCAGTCGACACTCCCGCCAGGACTGAAGAGGTGGTCCGCCAACTATCTGAGTGGTCGACACTCGTCAGTGATTTTTAGAGACCAAGTCTCCAAACAGAGGAAGATCGAGCAAGGTGTGCCGCGGGATGTGGTCCTTTCACCCTTGCCTTCTATCTATCGAATCTCCCCTAACCATCAGCAGGAGTCTCCCTGGTCTCATACGCTGACGACTGCACGATAATGGCGTCGGGCAATGACATTGATGGCCTGTGCTCCAAGGTAAACGAGTAACTCTCCTGCCTTTCTCGCTTCTTCAATGTGAGGAACTTATAACTTTTCCCCACTAAATCCACGGCGACCCTTCTCACCACCTGGACAAAGGAGGTCAAACTGCAACTCAGGGTAAAATTCGATGGCACACCAATTCCGACTGTTAACAATCCCAATTGCCACTAAGGTCCAAAATCGAACAAAGGTCCTCAGATCGCTTGCCGGCAGCACTTGAGCACTTGGGGGAAAAGACAAAGAATTGTTGCTATCGACATTTAAGGCAATTGGCCGGCCGGTTCTTAACTCAGCTGCGCCTGTCTGGTCGCCTGGAACTGTGACGGGCTGCCTCCTGGTCTCCCCTCTTCAACACCTTCACAACAAGGCACAGATCTTCCCGGTAAAGGAGGAGAAGAAACTACTCAGCAAACGGATTATGCTTGGGTGTTTCCGTCAGGAGACTCCTTAATTACGCCGACGAGATCCAGGAAAAAACGAACAGGCAGCTACCCACCTTCTAAAACTCCCGACCCCCGAATGCCGTCATTGGAGTCCAACCACCACTCATCGCAGACGAAGAGCTCGAACTTCCCCGAGAGTCCTGCGTAACCTTGGCAAAACTACGTTCTGGATACTGTAGCAGGTTAAACTCCTACTTATTCAGAATCGTCCCCGACATACTAAACATATGTCCGGCATGTGAAGGCACCCCGCACGACACCAACTACCTTTTCACATGCCCCATCAAACCCACTCATCTAACACCCATCTACCTGTGGACCCAACCTGTCGAAACAACTAGTTTCCTGGGCCTACCTTTAGATGAGCTAGACGAAGACGACCGGTGGTTACACTACACTGACAGGGTAAGGTTACTGCTACAACCACAACAACAGCACGTGAAGACCTGTAGTTTCACCACTAGTGTGAGTTAGATCTGGTCTACCGTAATGTCCCTCTCGAACCTGACGAGGCCCAACGAAAGGTGGTTATCACTTTCAACGGTTTCACTTCGTCGCATCTGAAGAGACATGCGAGTTTTTTCCCCGGCAATTTATATTGCTTCCTCCGGTCAATAGATCCAAGCGTTGGTGGCATGACGCTGACGGCTGTACAAACCACTGAACAACAGTGGGTCTCTTACTTTCTCCACTGATGAGATTCGGGGGGCCATGAACAAAGCTAAAGCTTCCAAAGCCACTAGCCATTAGGGGAATCTTATCGGCCGATAACTCTTCTTTCCTCAGTAGTGAAGACACTTGAAGCCCTCCTACTCCTACTCCCACTCTTCACGAAACACCTGGCCCAAGCCCCACATCAGCATGTTTTCCGATGAGTGCACAGTACACCACAGCACTCACCGCCACAAAATATCACGATAAACCCCGGGCTTAACCAAAACCGCCCCATGGGTGAGGACTGTCCTAGTAGCGCTGAACCTGAAGAAGGCTTACGACACTGAGCCACTCCACGCTTTTAGATAATATTACACAGTCGACACTCCCGCGAGAGCTGAAGAGGTCCTGGTGGTCCCCCAGGTGGCGCAGGTATCATTTCGTGCGATTCGCAAGTCCTTCCCCTCGATTCCTCGAACTCAGAGCTCCTGGGAGTTTTGTTGCTGCTGCTTGCTGGAGGTGGCATCCGATCGCACTGATTTGACGCTCCCGATCGATTACTAGGCCGACAGCTATCCAATCTTGTGACGGTGTTTGCTGATGAGATCCGCTAGCAGCAGTTGTTGCTATTCAAGGATGTCCTCGCTGTTCTACCATATATTTAATGCTGATGCATATAGGGCTGGTTCGGGATAAACTCCACTGCTGGTGGATGGTTCATCATCCTAGCGAGCGTGTTCCTCAAAGACCGATGCTTCTGCCTCTGCGAACCCCGCGAGGTGGTGTTTGCTCAGCATTCCTCCACTGACTTTTTTCTTATTACTTATGTAGTTTTCGTTGTATTGGTCATCGTTCTCAAGTGGTACTAGACATCAAGGTGAGTGGTCGCCTAATCTTCCCGGTGCCTGGATCTGGTCTGAGATTCTACTAAGCCCCTGCACCGCATCAAGGTACCTGCCATAGCATTTCTCCTATGCAAATACAATAGAATTTTGCCAGGCACTGTAGCACACTCTCGAAAACAATAACCAATATGGCAGTTTATTTTAAAAAGATAATGTCAATTTTCGGATATGGAGCCATTGCAACGGGTGCGCTGGAAACGTTTTCTACATGTGCCACTACACTGCTCTATTAAAATGCCATATCTTGAAAATGGTTTGTGCTGCATGTCAAATATTCCGATTGTAGTTCGCAGGGTCGAGTTCTCTATCAATGGCTCTGCGCTAAGTATTCACTGGGGTGCAAGGTCATCTAGAATCCTAGGTATTTAATCTCAGCGCTTGCCTTATAATAGGTTCATATACGCATTAATCACTTATAATTTTACCAAATTAATCTACCCGTTCACATATGGCAGATTGCCTGCAAAATCTGCAATCTGCTGTTAATACTGCTTTGAGAGGCTTTTCTTCATAGAAATTATTTTGGTGGAATACTTCGGTGTTTTTGGTTTCCTTAATTATTATTAATGATATGAATATATTACAAGGAGAAGGAATATCTAATTTAAATGCGCAATTGGCTGCTAATAATAAACAGTTGGAGGAAATCCGTATCCGAAGTTTACTGAGGTTGCAAAAAATTATGGCAGTAATACGCAAAGGAAATTGTATATTATATTTTCTAATAAGTAAAAGGAGGGCAATACGTTTATGGGCACACGCTTTTTTCTGTAAAATGAATTCCTAATTAATAACATTTCACAAACGTTTTATTAACATTACGTTTAGGGACCTGTTTTCTTTGCCGGCATCCATTTCATTTAGTTTTTATTGTGATGTTTCTCCTTATATTCCTAATAATAATTATCGATAACACAGAAAACACAGGGTTGTATGTCAATAAGTACCGTTATTATCTAGGACTATTTTAAAATCTCAGATTTTCGGAGAGAAATTTTTTATTGGAAATCGTGTTTTTTAATCACGGATTTTTAGTAAAGTGCGAAAAAGTAGATCATCTACTTATATGTGAACGTATTATTACAATATGGTTTACGAGTTTGCGAAGTATGTGACCAATCCACATACGCCGATCAATCTCTACCGGTACAGTCCTATCTTATGGGAACGACTTCATAGATGCTTTACGTTTCGGCATTCATATAATGTGTGTAGGCCTTTTATTGCCTCATTTACGCTTTGAGTACGAAATTTATCTTCTTCTGCTGCAATCTTGATGCTCATCTTAAATACGACTAAATAATGATCACTGACAATGTCAGCTTCTCTTTTCCCAGGGTATTTTGTCAGAATTTTATTTGGAAATAATGTTCCACTTACCACCATATTTTTTTCGCAACAAGATTCAAGACCTCCACTATTGTTGCGTTTCCCTAGACCGTGTGTACCCATATATTAGGTAAGGGAATAACTTTGTAGCGTAGAAGACCTTTATTTAAACAAAAAATAATAATTATAGCATTAAGTTAATCAAAAATATATTCGCCGTTGCTGTTTATAACCTCTTCCCACCTCTCGACCTATTTGTTGATGCCATTCCGCCAAAAATCTCCTGGTTTGATGTCAAAGAAGATAAGCCAGTTTTTAATGACCTCATTGTTATCGAAGTTAACGCCCTTCATATGGTTTGACAGGGAGCGGAAAAGATTGTGATCGGTCGCTGCAAGGTCCGGAGAATACGGCTGATGCTGAAAGACCTCCCATTCGAGCTCTTGGAGTGCGGCTTGTGCATTATGGGGCCTGGCGTTGTCGTGAACGAGGAAGGTTTGACCAGACCGATCAGGTCTTTTCAGACTCGTTCACGCGGTGTAGCTGGGCCACGTAGAGCTCCTTGTGGACCGTGGCATTTTTTTCGAGTATTTCAGAGTGTAACATGCCCTCCCAGTTACACCAAACACATATCATGATCTTTTTTTGTATGAAGATCCGGCTTGACTCTCGGCTGTGGCGTATCTCCTGAAGCCACCCACGCCTTTCTTTGCTTCATATTAATGTACGAGTATAGGTATTGTTAGCTTGTCTTTATTCAATCAATCTCGTTAGCTATAATAAGTATGAAATTCAAAATGGTAGATAGCAAGTGGGTTGTCAAATGTGTGTAGTTGCCAGATTTTTACAAACTCCGCCTCAACCCAATTGCTTTACAGTATTGTATGAACAAAAAAAAAAATAACACTTCAAAATTTTTCTTACAATACATTAAACAATTCAAAAAAAAATACAACGAAAAAATTTAATCAGCTCGATACAACAAAAAAAAAATTCAAAGAAAAATATTCAAAATTTCAGCTTCATAGCGCCAGTTAGGTATTCGTGCCGGTCTTTGGGAAGATTCTTCGTAAGTATATCCGCTACATTATCTTCTGATGGGACATATTCAATATTTAATTCATTTCCATGATATTTGTCTCGAAGGTAATGGTAGCGAATGTCGATGTGCTTGCTTCGCTGATGCACAATTGGATTTTTTACTAAGAATTGCGCACTCTGGTTGTCGCACATGATTGTTGTTGGCTTCTTAGTGTATTCATTAAAACCCATCTCCTGCAGCAGACTTCTATGAAATGTAACTTCTTTTGCTCCGGAACACATCGCGATGTACTCCGCCTCCATAGTACTAAGTGAAACCACCTTTTGTTTCTTGGATTCCCACGCAATCAGGTTTTCGTCTAGGAACAAAGCGAATCCACTGTACGATTTTCTATCCGTACTATCAGAAGCCCAATCAGCATCTGTAAAGCAAATAAGACTATGGCTGTTAGGTAGAAAAGTTAACGTACCCTGAGGCTTAGATTTCAGGTATCTAAGCACTCTTTTTGCTGCCAACATATGCTCTCTATGTGGATGTCCATGGAATTGAGCTAGTTTGGATACGGTGTAAGCGATGTCTGGTCTCGAAACGGTAGCCAAGTATGTCAAACCACCAACAAGCGATTGATAGTTTTTAGTTTCATAGCCCAAACAGTCTGGATCTAAGCATTTATCCAGAACGGTGCCGCTAGCGAATGGCGTTGACGCTCCTTTGCATTCATCCATGTTCCATTTTTTTAACATTTCCGTCACGTATCTATGTTGGCATATAGATATAGAACCGCGCTGTCCATCACGACAGATCTCCATCCCCAAATAGTATCTAAGAGGGCCTTTGTCGACTGCCTCGACGTGTGACTGAAGCTTTTTAATGATATGTTGTAATGTTTCCGCCGACGAACATGCTAGTATAATGTCATCGACATATACTGAAATTATGTTAATCTCCTTGTCTGTCATCAAAGTGTATACGCAGTTGTCGACCTTGCATCTTTTGAAACCGATTTCGCATAGGAGACGTATAGTAGAGTGCCTTACCACCGGGGCGAATGTGTCTGTGTAATCAATGCCGGCCACTTGTGTGCAGCCCTGCGCCACCAAACGAGCCTTATACCGATCAATAGTGCCATCAGCGTTTTGTTTCGTAGTAAATACCCACTTCGATCCAATGACGTTCTCGTTTTCTGGGCAGGTTACTAGGCTCCATGTGTTGTTTTTCGTAAGCGCGTTATACTCAGTCTGCATTGCATTTTTCCATTCCCGATTTTGTGGCGATTCGTGTGCTTCTTTAACCGAATTGGGTTTCTCAACTACTGCGTGTAAATAACGGGTTTTATGTCCCATGACTCTTTTCGATTCACCGAACCTTCCCGAAATTGACCGATTTTGCTCTTTTCGCGCCACCACTCTATTTGCAATTGTTTCTATGTCATCATAGTCATGATCATTATCGTCACTACTCGCACTTAAAAAATTGTCTTCGAGTTCCGTTTCTTTTGCTTCTTCGCCACTTTTATTTTCTTCTTTCATCCCGAAATCTATTTCATACTGTTCTCCTCCTTTTCGTTCTGTTTCTATTTTGTACTCGTTTTCAGTTTTATCGAAAGTTTCTTCAAAAAATAAAACATCTCTTGCAATTACGATTTTTCTTTCTTTTAAGTCAAAAAGTCTATAGCCTTTTGTGTTAGACGCGTATCCAACGAACACCATTTTTACACCTTTTGGTTCAAATTTAGATTTTTTGTTTCTCTTATCAAGCACAACGGCCTCACAACCAAATACCTTAAAATGTTTTACACTAGGCTTTTTACCGACCCAACATTCAAATGGCGTTTTATTTTTTAGTATTTTTGTGCACGAACGGTTTCGTATGTATGCGGCGGTATTTACTGCTTCGGCCCATAAATACTGAGGAAGGGTTGACATCTCTAGCAAGCATCTTGCCATCTCCACCAACGTCCGATTTGACCTTTCGGCAGTACCATTCTGCTGTGGAGTGTAGCTGACGGTTGTTTCGTGTACGATTCCGTTGCTATCCAAAAAAATTTTAAAATTAGAATTCACATATTCTAAACCGTTATCACTTCTCAGTTTTTTGATTTTGTTACCCGTCTGCCTTTCAACTTGATTTAAAAATGTTTTAAATGCATTGAATGCATCTGATTTTCTCTTTAAAAAATCGACGTAAACGTAGCGAGAGAAATCATCGATGAAAGTGATAAAATATTTTGCACCACCTTGTGAAGGCACACGCATTGGGCCACATATATCACTGTGTATGATTTCTAGCAATTTCGAGCTGCTGACACTGGAATAATTTGGAAATGGTTTACGACTTATTTTACATAACGCGCACGTATTACAGTTTATATTTTCGGATATAATTTCTGATCGAAATTCCAATCCACGGACCATTTCCCTTTTTGACAGATTCAGTAAGTCCGTGCAATTTAAATGACCGAACCGTTGGTGCCATAATTTTAATTCGCTCTCTTTCATTGTCATTAGCTGCTCTTTGTTGTTGTTACTATTTGGTTTTTCTAAATAGGTATAAAACACACCGTTGTCTTCTTTAGCCGCGAAAACCGTTCTATTGTCTTTGCTTTTTACTTCTGTTTTCGTTTCATTAAAATACACTTTATTTCCATTTTTTATCACTTTGCTCAATGATATAATGTTTGCTTGTAAGTCCGGAATGTACAACACTTTATTTAAAATCAATTCTGTGAAACTTGTCTTTAACTTTATGGTACCTATCCCCGTCGCACTCACTTCTTCACCCGTTGCTAAGTACACTTTTTGCGAGCGTTTGCTTAACTTATTGAAGAATGACTTATGTGGGCACATATGGGACGAAGCACCACTGTCCAATATCCACACTTTTTGATCCGTTTTGCTCTGCAAATTTACTACACTTAGTGCAACTGGAGCAGGTTGATCTTTGCGCCTTCTGCATTCAGCACGTATGTGGCCCCTTCTTCCACACTCGTAGCACTTGACTTTGTTATTTTGCTTATCGCCTCCTCGTGATCGTTGTTGTTGTTGCTGCGAGTATTGCGGTTTTTTATTTCCTCTTACACCATTCTTTGAGTTCATCGCTAGAACTTTCTCGCTGTTTGGCTCGTATTTGTCACCACGTCTTTGCTCTTCTTCGAGTATTTTACTTTTTAGGTTATCCAATGTTGGCAATTTGTCTCTGCTTTCGATTGCGATGACGAAACTCTCCAAGTCGTCCGGTAAGCTGTATAAAAGCAAAATTGAGAGCAAGTCACTGGGAACCGTAACTGCAATCTCGCGCAAGTTTTCTGCTATTGAGCAGAATTCATTTATTTGAGGCGCAAACTTTTCACTGCTGTGAAACTTGAATCTGACTAGTCTTTTGAAGAGATTGACCTTCCTCGCAGGTCCACACGCGTTATATAGCTCGTTTAATGCCGTCCATGCATCTTTCGCTGTTTTGCAATCTTTGATATTCAGTAATTCTGATGGTCTCACACATAAAGTAATTGTGGCCAGCGCTTTCTCATCGTCCGACAACCACCGATCTCGTTCCTGACCCGATGCTGGACACTCTGTAACCACTGGCTTCCACAAATCTTGGGTAATCAAGCAACTTTTCATCTGTAATACCCACGTGGAATAATTTTCGCCGTTAAGCTTTTCAAGCTGCATCGCGTGGCTCATGTTGAGTAGAGGTTATGTTTTTTTTTTTTCAATCGACGAACGAAATTGATAAAAAAAACTGATACCGCGTTTTATTGCGCACAATCGACAAACGATTGACTTTAGTGTTCCGCGAACAACGTTATTATTTTCAGACCTTTTAACTTTTACTTGGGGGCTGGGCCCATAACCTTTGTTAGCTTGTCTTTATTCAATCAATCTCGTTAGCTATAATAAGTATGAAATTCAAAATGGTAGATAGCAAGTGGGTTGTCAAATGTGTGTAGTTGCCAGATTTTTACAGGTATCCTTTTTCATCTCCCGTGACGATTCGGTACAGAATCCGCTGTTTATGATCGCGTATTGGTCGATGGCGGGCGAGCTGCTGAGAGGCAATTTGAAGGCGACTTTTTTTTCGTTGAGCTGTGGGACACCCAGGCTCCCAATTTTTCGGTAAATCCCATTGGATGAAGATGATTGAGAATCGTCTTATGATCGTGGTCCATTTTTCCGCCAATTCACGACTGGTTTGGCGACCGTTCTCCTTCAAAAGTGATTGGAGACACTATTCATCGAATTCAGAAGGACTTCCGCTGCCGGACGTGTCATTGACGTCAAAGCCGCCTTTTTTAAACTTTGCAAACCATTTTCTTGCTGTTGACTCGGCTATGACACCTTCTCCATACACGTGGCAAATGGCCTGTGCTGCTTCGGCAGCTTTTTGACCTCGATGAGAAGCAAGGAAGAGCAGGTGTCGAAAATGTTGATTTTTGCCTCCTGAGCTTTCCATTTCTAAGCTTCAAATCTAATCAAAAATTGAAAAACTCAAAGATACAATTAACATAGTTTTGTTGAGCCGAACGAGTTCTATGAAATGAATACTTACCATTTGCCAAAGGTCAAACAAAACGTTGTAAAGTAAAAGAAAATATAAAAACGCTATGAACTTACGGTGAAATCTCCGATGATCATTATTAATTCACTGTGATTCGAATGTAATGTCGATTCTGGATCAGTAGGAGTTTGACATTAAACCAACCATGACGGGTCAAATGACCCATTTTAAACTTTTTGTCAGAAGTTCTCAGAAATATCATTATTAAATCGCCGTTTGCCTTAACGACTTTTATTAAAAAATACATCGAATGTGTTTTTCAAGATTTACTCCTCTTTTGCTAATTGTTTTACCGTGTTTTTCGTTAGACTTAGTAATATATGTAACATTTTAAAGACGAGTCATTTAACCCACTTTGGTAGGAATAGGAATACATAAAGTATCGATAGGTTTAAGGTTAACCTGCTACAATATCCAGAACGTAATTGTGTCAAGGTTATGCGGGTATCACGGGGATGCTGAAACTCTTCATCGTTGTGAAGGTGTTGAAGAGGGGATATCAGAAGGCAACCCGTCCTTGTCCGAACTGCAGTGTTTTGTCAAGTCTGGAGCTTTATCAACTGCGTGTCACTAGTGACAGGCGACCAGACATGCGCAGCTTAGTGTAGAACCGGGCGATCAATTGCCTTAAATGTCGATTGCAACAATTCTTTGTCTTTTCTTCAAGTGCCCAAGTGCTGCCGGCAAGCGATTGGAGAACATTGCTGCGATTTGGGACTTTAGTGGCAATTACGGTTGTGTGCGCAGATAAGGAGAGCAAACTGTCAAAGGTTACATCCAAAATTTTGGGATTGTTAACAGTCGGAGACCTGGGAGACTCCTGCTGGTGGTTGGAGCAGCTTAGATAGATAGAAGTTGAACAGCAGGGCTGAAAGGACACCACCCTGCGGAGCACCTTGCTTGATCTTCCTTACAGTATCGAAAGCTTTCTTCAAGACAAACGCTACTAAGGAAATCCTCTCGCAGGGAAGGATTTGGTTAAGTCTGCGGTTTATCTGGGTTTTTATGATGGTGAGTGCTGATGTGGGGTTGAGGCCAGGTGTTTCGTGAAGAGTGGGAGTAGGAGGGCTTCAAGTGTCTTCACTACTGTGGAAGGGAGAGCTATCGGCCGATAAGATTCTCCTTGGTTGGCGGACCACTCTCACTGCTTTCCACTTGTCAAGGATAATGAGGATGCCCAACGACAAATTGAAAACCTTTGTGAGATACCCTTCTCCCAAAGGACCCAGGTGTTTCAGCATCATCGTGTTCAGTCCGCCAGGGCCAATGGCTTTTGAAGGTTGGGATTTGAAGAAAGCAAGTGGTGCACTGTTGTTCATTAGTTCGTGCAGCCGTCTGGTGGCACGACGCTTGGATCGAGGCCGCCTATGTAATCCTCTACCGTACACACTTCCCGTGCAACTCTACAACCACCACAATACTCCCTGTGGCACCGGATTTAAGTCTTCGGTCGGGCTTCGTAGCCAAGACTGCACGCGAAAGCAAAATGCGTTAAAATTATTGAAACTTTTTGGAAAAATGGTTGATCTTTAAGAACAGCATATCGTTAAATTCGTAAGTTTTTTTGGTGAAAATAATCATCTGAATGAGTCGAAAACTCAAAGGTAGGTGAAAAAATTTCAAGAAACTGGTTTTGTCGAGGATAGAAAGAGGACTGACCCCAAAAAATCGACGATTTGTTGAGAATATTGCTGCTGTTGTACAAAGTGTTGCTGAACACCCTTCAATATTGATATCTCAACGTCTCAACAATTGGGCATTCATGTTTCCACTGTTTGGAGGATTTTAACTGTAGACGTGCACATGGTGGGCATTTGAGTTGCGTAATGTCCACATATAAGAGACGTATTATGAATAAAAACATGTTTTATTTTAAATCAACATCTATGCGCGTACTTTGAAAGACCCTCTATAACTAGTAACTAATTAATTGATCGCCCAAAATGTTTTCGCCATCTAAACATTTCACGCGCATACTGACCTCACATTACGTCATTCCAACGGGAGGAGACTACAACACTCAAATCAAACCGTCTATATACATATATCTATATATATATAATTAACGCCTACACCATTTTTGGGTGTTTGGCCGAGCTCCTTCTATTTGTGGCATGCTTCTTGATGTTGTTCCACAAATGGAGGGACGTACACTTTCGAGCCGACTCCGAACGGCAGATATTTTTAATGATGAGCGTTTTCATGGCAAAAATACACTCGGAGGCTTGCCATTGCCTGCCGAGGGGATATTAGAAAAAACTTTTTCTTCATTTTGGCATTTCTCCGAGAATCGAGCCTCCGTTGTCTCTGAATGCCGAATGGTAGTCGCGCACCAACTCATTCGGGTACGGCGGCCACCTATCAGTAAAAATAGGTGTATCTGGCAAAACTTTTTTTCGAGCGTGGTCGTTAATGCAACCCGGTTGCATTTACTGAGCAAATATCAGCAATAAAGGCAGTGAATTCTTATCAACTGTTCGTTTGCAAATATGGAATCTGAGTAAGTATAAAATATTTTTTAATGTTAGGTGCGCAACTAAGTTCCCACTCTTTGTCAATAGATACCGTCAGCAGTGTGCTAGTCGATTCTAACATAACCTAAGCATCATAAACCAAGCTTAGACATATGATAAACAAACTGTTTCGACACATTCGTGATTTTGTTTTGGTATCATATACTTTTGGTTTTGTGAAAATGTTTGATTTTGTGCCGAATAATCGTCATTTGCGGGAGGTGTGATTTCCCTCTTTCATTCGAAACAATGGGCGGCTTAAGCGCATCGAGAGCTACAAAAAGTTTATGGACATGCTGATTTAAGTGAAACAACGTGCCGAGATTGGTTCCGTCGCTTCAAAGACGGTGATTTTAATGTTGACGACCGTCCGCGTGAAGAAACTCCAAAAACCTTCAAAGACGGTGAATTTGAGGCATTGCTCAATGAGGATCCGTGTCAAATGGAAGAAGAGCTTGCTTCAGTATTAGGAGTTAGCGGCGATCCAAAGAAACGAAACTCATAGGGACTGCCCGGTCATGCTTCTACGTCGTCGCCTCGGCCGAATATTCACGCTGCGAAGGTTATGCTATGTATTTGGTTTTACCAAGTTGGTGTTATTTATTATGAACTGTTAAAACCAAGTGAAACTATCACTGGGGATCGGTATCGACCAAACCCATTGAAACCTACCTGGAAACACTGAAATGAAAAATCCTACCCCACCTACCTTATTCTCTAGATATTGCGCCTTCCGATTATCAACTGTTCCGATCGAGTGCACATGGTCTTGCTGACCAGCAGTTCCATTCATATAAAGACATCAAAAAATGGCTTCATCCGGGGATAGCCTCAAAAGATGAACAGTTTTACCGCGACGGTATACGAGATCTACCAAAAAGATAGGGAAAAGTAGTAGGCAGCGATGGGTCATACTTTCAATGATTCACTTGTAATCATTTTTTTTCAGAATAAAGTTGTATTTGTATCAAAGTAGAACAGCGACAACTTAGTTGCGCACCTAATATTATTCTCCTTTTTCCTAATAACCTTACAATTCTTTTAGAAAGTTACGATAGGGAGTTCTAGAAGAACGCAGAAAGGGATGCTATAAACTCAAGAAACGCGGAAATATATTTCGCAGGCTTGTGAACTTCTATACAACTTATATACAAGCGAATAAAAAATAGGAATATCTCCACTGGCAGAAATGGTACTTTCTGGGTGTGTTTTGATGATTTCGACGCGTACGGAACGTGATATTCAGTAAAATTTCTATAAGAAAACTTTCCAGCGGTGATGATGTTGTAGCAGCATAAACATTCCCCGTACATGCTGCTGGAGTGACAGTCTTTAGCCGGATATAAATATATTTTAAGAAAAAGTTAGATCATAACAGTTATTTTATGACAAACATTTTTCTGTTTGCCGATAAGAGTTATTCTTTAACTTTCCTTCTTTCCTTGCCAATAAATTGAAGGCAACAATATGTAACATTACAATCAGGACTGTGTGCAATTCGTTAATGTTGTTATTGTAGCAGCAATACAAACCCTGTCAGTTTAGTGTATATCACCGGTCGTCTTCGACTAACCTATCTTAAGGTAGGAGCAGGAAACATGCTGTCTCGACAGCTTGGGTTCAGAGGGAGAGGGGTGTTATATGAGTGGGTTTGATGGGGCATGTAAAAAGGTGGTTAGTGTCATGCGGGGTGGCTTCATATGCCGGACATATGTTTAGTATGTCGGGGTCGGTTCTCGATAAGTAGGAGTTTAATCTGCTACAATATCCCGAACGTAATTGTGCCAAAGTTACGCGGGACTCTCTGGGAAGTTGGAGCTCTTCGCCCGCGTTAGGTGGGGGTTGTACTCCGATAACGGCATTCGGTGGTCGGGAGTGTTAGAAGGTGGGGATGGTCTCCCGATGACTCTAGCTTATTTTCTGCCTAAACACTGTGTACTCCAGTAGTTGCCTGTTCGTTTTGTCCTGGATCTCGTCGGCGTAATTGAGGAGGTGGCTCCTGTCGGAAACACCCAAACATAATCTGTTTTCTGAGTAGCTTGTTATCCTCCTTTACCGGGAGGATCTGTGCCTCGTTGTGAAGGTGTTGAAGAGGGTACATCAGAAGGCAACCCCTCGCTGTCTAGATGGCAGTGTTTTGACAAGTCTGGAGCTTTATCCACAGCGTGTCACTAGTTCCAGGCGACCAGACAGACGCAGCTTAGTTAAGAACCGGCCGGCCAATTACCTTAAATGTCGATAGCAATAATTCTTTGTCTTTTCCCCAAGTGCCCAAGTGCGGACGGCAAGCGATCTGAGGACCTTTGTTCGATTTTGGACCTTAGTGGCAATTGCGGTTGTGTGTGCAGAGAAGGAGATCAAACTCACAAAAGGTTAGTGGGGAAAAGTTCTAAGTTCCTCACAGTGAAGGAGCGAGAAAGGCAGAAGAGTTACTCGTTTACCTTGGAGCACAGGCCATCAATGTCATTGCCCGACGCCATTATCGTCCAGTCGTCAGCGTATGAGTCCAGGGAGACTCCTGCTGGTGGTTGAGGGAGTTTCGAGATATAGAAGTTGAACAACAAGAGTGAATGGACACCACCCTGCGGTACACCTTGCTTAATCTTCCTCTGCTTTGATATTTGGTCTCGAAAAATCACTGACGAGTGACGACCGCTCAGGTAGTTTGCGAACCACCTCTTCAGCCCTGGCGGGAGTGCCGACTATAAAATGTCATCTAGTAACCTGGCGTGGCTGACTGTATCGAAAACCTTTCTTAGATCAAACGCTAGTAGGACAGTCCTCTCGCAGGGGCGGTTTTGATTGAGTCCGCGGTTTACCTGGGTGTTAATGACAGTGAGTGCCGTGGTGGTGCCATGCATACTGGGGAAAGGAGAATTATCGGGCGATGGTTGGCGGGTTCCCCGGGCTTCAGTAGTGGGGCCACTCTCCCTAATCTCCACTTATAAGGAATGATGAGAGTGGCCATAGACAAGTTGAAGACCTTGGTGAGATATTCTACTCCCAATGGACCCAGATTTTTCAACATCAGCAAATTGAAGACCTTGGTGGGATATGCTACTCCCAATGGACCCAGCTTTTTTAGCATCAGCACGTTTAAGCTTTGGAGGGCTTCATGTGTTTTGTGGCCCCCTGAATCTCATCGCTGGAGAAAGCAAGTGGCGTACTATTGTATGCCAGTTTGTGCAGTTTGGATCTGTCGACCGGAGGATGCAGAATAAATTGCCGACTAAAATAACTCACGCATCTCTTCGGATCCGACGAAGTCGCCAGGTCGCCAGGGCCTGCTATTTATCAGACCTGCGCTAGCAATTGTGATGTCAGGTGAGCTGCTGCAATTGCCCACTACCCTAGTGGGGGCATCGTCGTTCACAGTGCTGAATGTCGAATCGTCTATCTGCTCTGCCAATAGCTGTCTCCTACGATCATTTGGCAGGCTTGAATGCCAAATATCGTGATGCGCATTAAAGTAGCCTTCTACCAATCGGTTTTCACCAGGGTGATATCCTGCCGGCCAGCATGTGACAGGGGATATGTAAATATTATAGATTTCGAGCTCGACATCGCCTGGCGGGACAGCTATCCCTTGACACTCTATGGTGCTGTCCCTGCCGTCGATGCCCTCATCGGTGAGACGATACTGCACTCTATGGTGGACAACAAACGCTAAGCCTCAATCGTGGTCTCGCTCGCGATCGTTTCTGTGCACGTTGCAACCGTCCCTGGTGATCAGGGAGGAGCTAGCGTGCAGTTTTATCTCTTGGACCGCAGCTATCTTGATACCATGTCGGCTCATGAAGTCGGCTATCTCGTCAATCTTACTCGTAAGTCCATTGCAGTTCAGTTGTAAGAGTTTAAAACTCCTCGGGAGTGTGATCGTAGCTCGGGGGGTGAGGGACGCGTGGTGTTGTCTGCGTTGGTTCTCCTGTGCGTTCCACAAAAGTTTTTGTGGCCTGACATTGACGGACGGCTGCGCCGCAGGGGGCGATTGGGGGAGCAGCGCTCTGCAGCAGGGGGCAACGAAGTTGCGTGTCCACTCACGGGTGGTGCGCAGGCCAGAGCACCTCCGAAAATGGCACCAGCCATTGCAGGAATTGGAGTGGACTGTTGTCAGGTTCCGAAGGACCCTGGCCTGACACACGGAGCAGACGGTGCGGGGGAGCAAGAGCTGCTGGTTTGTCCCCGCACTGGGATAGGAGCAGGGGGGTTGTGGGTCGATAGGGAAGTTGTGTTGCACCTTACCGTTGAGGTATTATTGGTGGCGCCAGTTTGACGTACCGGCACTGAGGACGGTGTCGCCGCTGAGGCAGCGGCCGCCTGATGGCGGGAGCAACACGTGGCCATACCTTGTAGACCACTCCCTGTGACTCTTAAGGCCTGAACAGGTCTTACAATGGCACCACCCGTCGCACTTATTGCACCTACCTGAGATGGAGCTCGGGTGGAGCCGTTTGTAAGCAACAGTCAAATACCTCTGGTGCAAAGTTGGGTTCAACGTCAACCCTGAAGAGAAGTATTTGGAGCAAACGTGCTGCAAGGGTTTGCTCCTGTGAGGAGAGATTGCGGGTGGGATACGATACATTAGGCTGGGCAAGTCGAATCGCTTTAGTCGCGCATGCTAATGGTGCGGTGAAATGAAAATTTGATTGTCAAACGTTTAGCTCCCGAGCACGCTCATGCATGCATATCCAGCAGTTTATATGTGTGCGTGTCGGGTGCAAGACGCTTGCCCGCAAACGCGAACTGCGACACGGTCATGCAAAGCGAGAAAATCTAAAATTTTTGATTTTCAGCATGCAAAAGCCGACAACAAGTATGTGTGACACGAAGCAAGTACGTGTGTCACCCGGCGATTTCGCGATTTTGATAAATCTGATACAAAACTAAAAATAGTAGGAAAAATTACCTGTTTGTGAAAATTCAGTAAATGGTTTGGTAATATTGTGGTATGTGAGATTTATAGTAATCAAAGTGATGAAAAGGAAGTGCCGTTTGTTAAATTGTGCACAAATTAATATAGAGCTTCCAAATGCAAATCCGCGATTTTTTCGGAAGACGCCGTTACAAGAAAGTGTGGATGAGTGCGTATTATTTCTTGTGTTTGGTTGCTTCCATTGCTTTCGCCTGCTTTTCTCCTTCACAAAAAAGTAATTCCCCTTCCTTTTGCTTGTTAATCCATCCACTCTTACGGCACAGCGAATTCGAAAGAAGCAGCCTCTTTCTCTATCATTCTTGATTTTTATTACAGAGGTTTTTATCATAATATATGTATATACGGTGTAGATGAAAGTTTAGGCCAAGGCGAATCAAATAAAGGTGGTGGCACTAGACCAACAACAACGTTTTCTACAATAGAATGTCTCGATGAAAGGAAGTAGAAAGTAAAAGAAAAGGACTTTGGACTTCATATGAAGTTAGGAACATATGACGATAGTGCAAATGGAACTGCTTTACGTCATTTAATTTTGTGCTGGCTTCCGAATTTACACGGTAAAGAAAAAAAACGTCAGCTAATCCAATCAGGCAACCTTTAATAGATTAGCCTTGAGACCGTTTTATTATTTCATCATTTACAATAGGATGTCAGGACTCTCTACTTTTTTTGTGTTGAGTTTCTAATAAACAACAAGTTGCCGTTGTTGGTCTAATATCACCACCTTTAACAGATTTGCCTAAGGTTAGGCGTTTTCGTTGGACTTACATAAACAAAATCTATGTAAAGCTGCAAGTAACAAAGCAACGAGCTCAGTGTGAAAACCTCTAGTGTAATTCATATATATGATTTAGGGCCTGCGCACACGTGTCGCATCGTCATCATAGCGGATGCGACAATATGTGCGTACGCTTCGTTTTTGCACATATGTGTTAGAACGGCGACCCGGTCACGGGTCGTCAGCTACTTGCTCTCGTCAAAGCAAACATGCAGCGTACATCAGAGACGTCAAATATCCTGCACGCACTGCTTTACCTGTGGAGTAGGGTTGAGAAATCCACACCTTCTTGTACTCCGCCCACCACATCAAAATCTCAATACGAATGATATTTGCCTTAGCGTAATCATAATCCCTTCCTGCGGTCTAGTGCATTCGCGCATGTTAGTATTGTGGTTTTGAATAGCCGGTTTCACATTTTCTACATGCTCCTGTATTTAAATGTCTGAAACTTTTACAACTCCCTCGTGACAATGAATAATCTGTTGTTTGGGTTA
Source organism: Anastrepha ludens (assembly GCF_028408465.1). Classification (NCBI taxonomy): domain Eukaryota; kingdom Metazoa; phylum Arthropoda; class Insecta; order Diptera; family Tephritidae; genus Anastrepha; species Anastrepha ludens. The sequence goes on along the minus strand of NC_071503.1, from coordinate 68,480,742 downwards.
TTCCTAAAGTACGGATGCACCCTGTGCCTTCTTTTTCTTTTATTTCTCCTCCGATAAATAAGACATACTGCCAATTTATGCTGAAAACAGTAAACGACGTAAACGCAGGCCCCGTCAACTGTTACGATCAAACTAATGATGACCCCTTGTAAATGAAAAATTCCTTCCTTCCGTATCGAAGTATCGTAGATTTTATTTCACGATATTTAAAAATTCCCGTAAAACCCTTTCAGCTGATTGCTCTCTCACCACTCAGTGTTGCCAAGCAGTACATTTCGAAATCATTTAAAAAATAAACTTAGAAAAATTATAATTTTTATTAAAATAACTTAAAAACATCGTTGAATGATGTTAATTATAGATAAATGAACTATTTGCATTTGTTGGTTTTTGGCTTTGGTTTATTAAACAATGAAAAATTGTAAATGATTACGCGGATGTGTGAAAAAGTGTGTAAGCAAAAATATCAATGGTAACATTGTGTAGATACAACCAAACACATACACACACAAACCGATGTATTGTGTAAATATGTAATTAAAAGAAAGCAGTTTTTGTCAGGGTATGAGTTTATGAGCTCGTTAGGGGCTGCGGTAAGGGACTGCGTACGGTGTTCACTGTTTTCAGCAATACACACAGAGACATCTGGAAGGGAGACACTGGAAATTCTCTTTTCATGTTTCATTCGCGGTCACACGGGCAAAATTGTTTTCAGCAACATTTTCACGTTTACTACTTTAGCATCTTCTGGTTCGGATATATTCTAAAACACGCTAACATGTAAAGCAATGAGCGTCCGCAAAAGTTTCTCAATGAAGAACGCAAGCTGGTTAAATAAATTTGTTTTTTTTTTGTATTTACATGTAAATATGTATACATTTTTTTACATGAATAAAAAAAATTAAAAAAATAATTAACTTTAAATTAACTTGAATATCTAGAAATGAGGGGAAAAATTAGAATTCAACATAAACATGCTACATAAATTTTTTAAATCATGCCTACTTCAGCGTTCAGATGTTTGTCATCCTTGATTTCTTCCATTCGGTTGAAAACCAACACAGATCTCATTACTTTTTTCCACAAAAGAAGAGAACGAATGAGCAACTATCAAAAATTGATTTAAGATTGGAAATAAGAATAAGAAGCGCAAAGTGTGTCGTCAGTACCGGAGACAAATTCCCTGCTCTCTTCCGCGGCCCTCCTTCTCCCTGGAACATATTGACAACTCGTACTTTGGTATAGCTAGATGCATTGTGCGCGGTATATTAAAAAATTATGAAGTGCCGATGACGACACGACCCGTGTGCGAAGGGCCTTATTGTACCGGATGTTAAGTGTTTGACACATGTGTGTAGGGTAGATCTTAAGAAAAAGATCTTACAATAATAAAAAAATGTGTGATAAGATTATATAAAGATTTGGTGACTAAAGAGAAGAAAGATTAACGCTCAAATATTTTTAGATCTATTATTAACTAAATAGCGGTGGTCTTAATTTTAATAAAACATTTCCTGTGAATTTCATTGGAAAGGGCCTAATATTTCCCACAAAAAAACAGTGCACAGATCTCGAATATTTGATTTCAAATTGAAATTTGCACCAGTAACTGCAAGGTAGTGTTCAATTTTTTGGATTGGATCACTTACTTGGATACAATAACCCGAAACCGTACCCGGAGATTTTCCTTAAAAGTGAAAAACGGACTGATGGTTTGAACTAATATAAATAATAATGATTTCGTTGTGCACATTACGTGGCGTTATTTCGCGCGCGGGCCATCGTTATGACCCACTTACTAAATATACGCATACAACACAAAATGTTAGCAAACCAAAAAGTGCTCCTTCGATACGGTATCAATATCGAAGTAGAATACCTCTTGTAAGCCGGCATATAAATTTACTACATTCATATAATATTCGCACATGTAGTACAACAGCCAATGTCCAATCATCTCACACTTCGCTTGATGCTTGCTATACTGATTCTAGATCTCAACACAGGCTGGGAAGCAAACCACAAACTGTCGCCGACTTTGAATTGCTATATGGATTGACAAAGGAGAAATTTAAGTGTAAATATTTACTTACATAGGGAAAATTTCCATATAATGCACCATGAATTTAAAAAAAGGGTTACTTCCTAAAAGTGAAAACATCACCTGGCGCGGGGTTATAGTTTTTAAGTTATTTGATTTCAAAATTTGTAAAATTGAACAAAAATTCTCCTATTTTGGTTATTTCAACAAGCAGAAGTGCTGCCAGACATCTTATAAATAAACAATTTTAGAAGATAATAAATGAATAGAATTACAAAATTTTCCTGTTTATTTCATATATTTATATCATACAGTTAGTAACAAATAAGTATACAGGAGCCTGATTTATGGAATTGTTTGACACTAACGCTTGCCTTAATATGTAATCAAAATATTTTACACATGGTAATTGGGTACTGGGATAAGCTTTCATATGAGCCTTAATTTAGCTGTAAATTTTAGGTACCGTTCTCCACGCTTTGCTTTGTCTTTGATGCTAGCGAAATTTATGTCACAAAAGTAAGTATACAGCAAACGATTGTTCAGTTAGCATAACATCTATTTTTACGTATTGATTAAAAAAGTTAAAACTATTAAAAGGAAATAATTAAAGTGTGTATAAAAATTTATGGAAGTAAGTTTTGTATTAATTTTTGCGACATTTTTAGTAATGGCACGAAGAGGAAAATTGCTTTCTGATGATTTAAAAAAACTGATTATAAAATATCACAAGGAACATAAATCATTGCGAGAAATCGGTCGTTTGATAGATAGGAGTTTTGCTACAGTTCTAAAGATTGTGAATAAATATAAAAGTGCGGGAAGCACCACTAATAAAGAGCGTTGTGGGCGTCCATAGCTCTTAAGCCCCAGAGAAAAAAGCTTAGTCGTACGGAAAATCAGGACAAACCCCAAATTAAGTGCGCCCAAATTGAAATCTGAAGTTGAAAATGAGACTGGAAAACAATTTACCACCCAAACTATTCGCCGGATTTTGCATAGTGCTGGTTATCATGGGCGCAATGTTAGGAAAAAGGCCTTCTTGAGTAGTGTCAATCGGAGTAAACGGATTTCATTCGCAGAAGATCATGAAAAATCAGACCAAACGTTTTGGAACCAAGCCATATTTTCTGATGAGTGTAAGTTGAGTATCTGGGGATCTGATGGCCGTTAAAAAGTTTGGAGAAAAGTTAACGCGGAATTGGATCCAAACAATATGACCGGCACTGTGAAGCTTGGAGGGAGCTCTGTGATGGTTTGGGGATGTATGGCTGCGAACAGGGTTGTAAACTTGGTATTTATGGAAAATATTATGGACCGATATGGCTATTTAAATGGTTTGAAAAATAATTTAAAAGAAAGAGCTACGAAATTAGGCCTTGGAGGAACGTTTATCTTCCTGCAGGATAATGACCCCCAGCACACATCCAACATTGTACGAGAGTGGCTGTTATATAGTACAATGTGCGAAAATAGCTGAAAACACCGCCACAGTCCCCGGATACCAACCCAATCGAACATTTATGGGAGCATTTAAAGCGGCAAATACGTAAATATTCGATTAGAAATAAGGAACAACTGAACAACGTCCTTCAAGAGGAATGGAATAAAATACCACCAGCTGTAACTGAAAACTTGGTGAAATCAATGCCATCACGACTTAAAGCGTTTGTAAAGTCTAATGGTTATCCTACCAAATACTAGGATTTGATTTTAATTATATTTTTTATTTCACAAATTAATAATATGATGAACTGTGTACCTACTTTTGAGACATGAATTTTTATAAAGTTTAATATAAAAAGCTATAATTTTGTTCCTTTTTAAAATCTTGTCATTATTTGCATTAAATATGATTTTTGCATATCATTCAGGTAAATCAAACACAATTTTGTTATAACTTAGGATGTTTGAAGGAATCGATGGGGGGAGAATTGAAAACGTGTCCGGTATATACTTACTTCTGTTACTAACTGTATATATATTAATGCTTGATTTTTAGTAAAGTATGTTTGATTGTATGCATTTTGAGTTTACGGATTTGTATTTGGTGGGTGTATTTAGATTTGTATTCAAACAAAAAAAAGTTATTTATTAATATTTCATACATATATAATATATATCGCACTTGTTACGTTAAAGCGTAACAACTCAAAATCTGAACATTTTCAGTAGAGACGAAAAACTGTTTCCGTAAATATTAATAATATATTACAAGGAAAAAAATATGTAATTAATTGCACGGAAATATCATTAAAAACAATATAACGGTTGCTTCATTCTTATTTGTTTAGTAGTTGCGTTAAAATAACAAATTTTTGAGTTGTTACTCTTTTCCTGAAATTTTTTTATACACTTAGTGGTATATTTTAAACAAACCGTTTGGTTGTAAACAGGCACAATTCAAAATGTTACACTTTATGTGACACAAATTTGTTCAAACACTTGCAGACAACTAAAAATGTAACTCTTTAATTGAGACAAAAGAAGTCATTCTGAAAACAAAGAGAGAGGCATAACGGTTTTTTTAACGAAATACTAGACAAACCACTGAACGATTTTTACAGTGTGTTTTTTATATTTTAAACAAACCGTTTGGTTGTAAACAGGCACAATTCAAAATGTTACACTTTATGTGACACAAATTTGTTCAAACACTTGCAGACAACTAAAAATGTAACTCTTTAATTGAGACAAAAGAAGTCATTCTGAAAACAAAGAGAGAGGCATAACGGTTTTTTTAACGAAATACTAGACAAACCACTGAACGATTTTTACAGTGTGTAGAAATGACCACTGTACATTGTTTTCTTGCAAAAAACTAAAATTTGGAAATTTTGAGTTGTTACGCTTTAACGTAACAAGTGCGATATGTTTATATTTTATTCGAAAAAATATCAAATATTAATATTTGATATATATATATACATATATTTATACATATATTTTATTTAAAACAGAAATACGTCATTAATATTTAATACTAGCTTTAACCCGCGGCCCCGCTCGCGTAGGAGTAGTTTTGAGAGACTTAGGATGTATATAAAAGAATTACAAACAATAATTTCATAGAAAATAATTTTTTATTAATAACCATAATATTACAATAAGCACAAGTATTACATTATCTCCACTTCTATGTTAATAAAGGATTTGCAAAACTATATAAAAGACATAACACAGCTTTGCTGTATTACTTTGTAGCATTTCTTGACATTCCTGCGACCTTGTGCCTTATTAATGGTCATTGCAAAAGCAAGACGAACGGGAAATTGAAGTCTTTTAAACTCAAAAGGCATATCTGATGGAATTAAGAGAATTCAAGGTATGAAGACATCTTCACCTGCTGATTTGCCAGACATAATTGTTGCTTTAATTATATTTGCATGTAAATTCTTTACCGTCAATCGAGTTCCCTTGCACAATTTCGGTGGTCTCAAGTTTCTTAGCATCATAATCAGGGACCCAACCTTTAGAAAAAGTTGATGGGGCGGCATTCTCGATAATTCAAGCGAGTTGAGAAACTCTACAGGACGGCTTGGTCTTCATCAATTACAGTGTCAATGGACTTGTACGTTGTTACAGCTCCTAGCAGTTTGTCCTGGATAATGATGTTAAGGCTACTTGGACATTTCGCGGTGCTAAAATTGCTCTCTCACGAAGCCATATATGATTTTCGAAATTTTCATTGATGTCCCGAAATACGTTTTGAATATTTTCCTCAACCGATTCGACAAAATTGCAAAATGTCTCGGGGGAATGTTGCGGAGTAATTGCCTGGTGTATTCATAAAAGTTCCTTCCCCAATTTGCAGAAGCTCATTTGAAAATTCTCGTGAGGCCTCATCGCCTTGCAAACGAACACGCATATTTGTTGAAAGAGTCAATTTTTTAACTTGTCTCCTCCCATCGTTGTTTCCTTGCCTCTCAAGTCTTGCACAGTTCTATCCAAAGCATCTAGTGCTTTTTTGTTCGCCATTGTGCATTCATCCCAAATAATTATTTTGCACATTCTGAGAACAATTGCCTGCCCAGAGTTCTTTTTGATGTTGCAAATGGGAGTATCAGTTGCCGAAAGATTGAGCGGTAATTTAAGAGCTGAATGAGCAGTTCTTCCACCTGATGGTGCGACAGCAAGAGCAATATTGCCTGTTTTTCTCACTTCTGCAAGGATGAGGGTAATTAAAAAAGTTTTTCCTGTGCCTCCCGAAGTGTCAAGAAAGAAAATGCCCCCTTCATTGCTTGAAATCCTATTAACAATGAGATTTAATGCTGCTTTCTGATCTTCAATGAGAAGAGGTTTGTTGCTTTCCACAAATCTGGAGAGTTCATCTTGATTGAAATTCATCTCATGTAGAACATCAGAATTAGTTAGATCTCTATCGTCGCGTGGTGATGAAGTAAGGCCAAGTTGTTCTAGAGGCTTGTTAAGAATTGCCATACACGTGTTTTCAATGTCGATTAAGGCTTTATTGTACAATTCAAATCTGCAAGTCGGGATTATTAGCAACTCTGCGTGATAGCAGCAGATAATCTTCGCTCAAAGAATCACGATGTTTCTTCCACAATGCCATTGGAGCAGATGGTGCACAGGTTGTTAAAATAATCGCAAATAAAAGGCGCATTTGGTTGGGCATCGATATAACAGATGCTTCTGACAGTGCTGTGTCCCAATGTTGATCATCTTCTAGAAGTCCCAGTTTCTGGCATGCTTGACGATACGTGGAAATATCACATTCGACAGTGCGTATATGTTCAAACAATGGAGGACCCTTCACAACATGCAGTAGCATCCGCAAGTAAAAGCACTCGGCATTGTTAGGATGGACCGTGTATACTCTGCCTAGAGCGTCGCTCTTCCTTGCTGTTGTTCCAGGTACTATAGCGCCTTGTTTCCTCTGATAAAATTGTTTTCGTGATGCATTCCACGTGTAATACTGAGGAACTTCTGGATAAAGTAGTGTCTTGGCAAAGCGGTCCTCATTGCATAATTAAAAAAAAGCTGTTAGTGTGGTGTTTGGTGGATCAGCTGCTAGGTGTGCAGCATTTTGAGCTGTGAATGTGATTCTTTGGCCGTTTTCCAAGTGTACAGCAAGATGAACAACAGTCGGGTGACGGTCATGTATTGGAAAGTTTAAAATGCTCCACACAGCTTCGTTACTCAAAATGTACCGCCCCATTTGAAATAGAGTTATTTCAACATTTTCGTTCGTTACTCCAAACATTGCCATGTCGCTTCCTTTGTTAATGTACTTGCATATATTTTTAATAGATTTTACAGAATTGCAATACTCTACGTTAATGTGAGCCTGAAACGTTTTTGCAAGCAAAGGAGTGTATGGAACGACCCATTTGTTGTTAACTTGCACTTCTCTTTGTTTTATTTTAACAATTGCTTCATGTCCTCCGTCTTCTGTATGTGGGGTAGCCATCTTGTCCAGTTTGAGTCTCGAGTAAAAATGCACGCGGATATCTTTTCGTGCACTGTCCATCTTTCATGCATGGTGAAGGGGGATTTAATGCTCCGCAAGGACCGTGGATCATGTTTTTGCTAACAATTTGGAATAAAAGAGGATGTTTCCTCGTTTGATATTTCAGCTGAGATAATTTTGTCTACATTGTCTACAATTTTTTCTTTAAGCCAGATGAGTATATGTGCATGTGGTAATCCTAATTTTTGCCACTCTATTGCATACATGAAGCATCGGACATCACCGTATACTTTCAATTTGACGATCGTATCCATCAGTTTTGTAAGTTTTTGTTTGAAAACTCTCGCTATTAAATCAGGTCTGTCTGCAGCATTTTGTCCAGGAAGCAAAAGCGATTCAATTTCATCCCACTTTGTTGGATTACATGTGAAAGTAATAAATAAGTCTGGTCTACCATAATTTCTAACATGCGGACTAAGTTATTTCTTTCGTGTATCATTTGTTGCCATGCTCCAACAATTTCACGATTCACACCTGGAATATTGCCACACCGTTGATTTGTCTGAATGTCGCTATTTCCTGTGAAATATATTTGCAAAAACTGTGGGTTTTGGATCCGGTTCAGGTAACAATGATCCCGCTTGATGATACACTTGTCCCTGAATTTTAAACGTCGGCATGTATCCTGCTTCCGTTATTACTTTTGTTGCTCCGAGAGTTGTATTTGCGAATATCTTGTAGAAAACGTTTATACTCGTCAGACATTCCTGACGTCAAACTTAATAACGGCTCAGGTGGATGTCGAAGTGTTGGTAGCGACACCTTCCCGTTGCAGCAACACATTCCTGGAGCTTCATTTAGAATTTTTTTTGCATTACAATGTGAACATATCACATCCATTAGACCAATAGTAATATTTGGATGTGAACTTAAGTCCAACGTTGGGTCGTAATTAAAAGCTGCATTATGCAGATCAAAATTAAAATCTCTGCGTGATGCAAGAAGTGCCATACGATCTTGTTCCATCCGAGTATGGCGCTATCATGTAATTTGACGATTTTTTAAGACATGTATACGCTCTATAGTTTCTTGTAACCTATTTTCACGATCCGTTTTTGTTTCAGCGTTCTCCATGTCTCTTCTTCTTTCTCTCAAGCATTAAAGTCTGTTTTCGTGTTGTTGTTCACTCTCGTTTGATCTTGCATCTTTCTTTCTTTTTGCCCCAGTGGATTGTCTTGATAATGTAGATTTTTTTCTTGTCGGCATATTGTGATCTCGTGAAACGAATCTGCATGGAGTAAATAAAAGTCTCATATTTTGAAAACTTTTGTAGAAATGAGACAATAGCGTTATATACATTCATATATCTATATATATATAATTTTTCATTCCAGTTATTTGGTTGACTCGAACGCTTTTTTCAGGTATTATTTTAATGAATTTATTTTTAGCACGCCAAGTCTGAAATAGTAAATAATTCACCTTCCTGTCTCTGAAACTGAATTTCGAATGTAATTTTAAATGCTTTTACCCGACATCCGTTGCTATGCCTCGTTGAATAAAATCAAAACAACCAATCAGAAAAATATCAAGCAAAATTATTTTTATTAATTTTCTATCTCAAACCGTTTTTGAACTTTGCATTTGGGTCATAGTTGAACAGCCTATGCGGATTATGAAGTCTAGAGTGTGCTATAAATAGTGGGAAATAGGAAAAACTAAGATTGTTTAGATTAAATTTAAGCAAATATTCGATTATTAGTGAAGAATGAGAGTAGTGGTGAGGCTTGGGGGTTGTGAGAAGGGAGTTCCATCATAAAAACATGTCTATAACCTTCACTGGGTGAAAATATGAATGTATAAAAATTTTTACGTCATTTGGTGTTGTCGTTTCGTAGTGATGCGCGGACAACGTACAGACATTCACCTTTATAGTATAGATATATACATATATGTATTTGATTTAAAAAAAAACAGCGCCGCAGGCGAAAATTTGGAATAAAAAATCGCGCGATTTATAATTTGAAATTTTCACTATTATTAATATCTGATATATTTGTTTATACATACATATATGTATATATGTTTTATTTAACAAAAAAAAAGCGCTGATGGTAAAAATTCGGAATAAAAATAGCGGAATTTTCACTATATTATTAATATTTGATACATATACATATATATATATATAAGTTATATTAAAAAAAAGCTCTAAAGGCGAAAACCATTTCGTTATTCTAATAGAAGAGTGTGTGCTTCGTTTTATTTCGCGTTCACATTGTTTTCTTTGCTTCTGGCAGCACTCAATTTCAGCGATTCTTTTTAGTTATTGTTAATTTGGCTGGTATATTTGGAGTTTGCAACTTCAAAATGCAATTTAAATTGTTAATTTATGACATATATCAATAATAAGTGTTAGAAACGTGTGTGTATGTTAAACAGTTTTAATAATTATATTATTAAAATACATGTGATAAGTGCGCTTATTGTATCAAAATTTGGTGAAGGTAAAAGATAAATTTTATTAACAAATAACTTAAAAACTATTTTTAACTGAATAGTGTTGGTGCTAGTTTAAGCCAAATAAGCACTAAATCAACATCTGTGAATTTCATTGATTTTATTGGAAAATTCGTAATATTTCTCTCAAAACAAGTGACAGGGCATCGTAAGGAGTCCTAGCCCTTTTTTCCGCGAGGGCGGCCTTCGGCCAAACTTCAAGAAAATGACCCTCATCAGTCCAACCCTGGCTACGCCGTTTTTAGTATTTTTACTTGGAAATTTTTTTCGCGTGGTCGGCCTTTGGCCGCACTTCAAAAGTATAGCTATCATCAGTCCAACTCCGGCCGCCATCCACAGTATTTTTGCGTAGAACTCCTTTCCGCGTTAAAACCATTAATCCAAAATTTAAAACGTCAAATGCATGTGTGTAGTAAGGATGCACAATAACCCCTACCTCATCATCAACGCTGAACTTAAATAATTCATATTTTTGTTCATTCCCATGACAACCGGTTCTACGATACTGGAATGACTCGGGTTTTTCCCGACCAAGGACTGCCGCCCCAATAAACTAGCTCTGTCTAGTGTACCGTACCTCACTTCATTTTTGTTCATATTTTCATTTGCAGGCATCCAGCAACACTATATTCTTTTCAATTCGTATGAATAGTTATTCTCGTTTAAAATTGAAACTGATCATATTTGTAAATGAACTTGCATATAATTTTCATGGAAATATTTCGAATATACATAAGTATAAAAATAAGAAAAAACACGGCTGGGATTCGCAATAATGTATATTGGGCAATTTTTGACAGATTTACGGCGGCCGCCGTAGCCGAATGGGTTGGTGCGCGACTACCTTTCGGAATTCACAGAGAGTACGTTGGTTCGAATCTCGGTGAAACTCCAAAATTGAGAAAAACATTTTTCTAATAGCGGTCGCCCCTCAGCAGTCAATGGCAAACCTCCGAGTGTATTTCTGCCATGAAAATGCTCCTCATAAAAATATCTGCCGTTCGGAGTCGACTTAAAACTTTAGGTCCCTCCATTTGTGGAAAAACATCAAGACGCGCACCACAAATAGGAGGAGGAGCTCGGCCAAACACCCAAAACGGGTGTACGCGCCAATTATATATATATATATATATATAATATATATAACGTCTTTATTAATGATACTTGGTGGAGATGTTAGAGAGGTGTTAGGAAGCAATCTTTGTAATTCCAAATTATTCGGGAAATAATTTCGTAATTCTTTGCTTTCAAAATGCCCTCGGTAACTTCACTATAATTTGCCAAATTACTATAATTTGCCACACCTGAAATAAAAACGAAGTTCGTATGCAGGGATATTCAGTGGAAGGTTCATTGTAAAACTGCAGAAATTTTTGCTGTAATTTAAAATTGAGAAATATTTTTGAAAATAAAAGCATACAACTCATCGAAACTTAAGGGAAATATTTAGGAGATTAAAAGGGCGGTGATAGAGGGTATCCCCATCTTAAAACTGAAAACCGCACCTGCCGGAGGCTTATAGTTTTTAAGTAATCTAATGTTAAAGTTCTGTAATTTAGCGAAAAGTAGGTGTTGCCACACACCTGAAATGAAAACGAAGTTCGCACGCAAGGATGTTCAGTGGAAGATTCATTGTAAAACTGCAGTATTTTTTGCTGTAATTTAAAGTTGAGAAATAATTTTGCAAATAAAAACATACACTTCATTTAAACTTAAAAACAATGATATTAAGCGTATCACAAAAAATAATAAAGTAATTAAAATTAATTAACACAGTATTTTTGCGTAGAACTCGTTATCGCGTGGGCGGCCTTTGGCCACGCTTCAAAAAAAATAACCTTCATCAGTCCAACTCCGGCTACGCAATCCACAGTATTTTTGCGTAAAACTCCTTTTCGCGTGGGGGGCCTTCGGCCGCGCTTCAAAAAAATAACCCTCATCCGTCCAACTCCGGCTACGCAATCCACAGTATTTTTGCGTAAAACTCCTTTTGGCGTGGGCGGCCTTCGGCCGCGCTTCAAAAAAATAACCCTCATCAGTCCAACTCCGGCTACGCAATCCACAGTAGTTTTGCATATAACTCCTTTTCGCGTGGGTGGCCTTCGGCCGCGCTTCAAAAAAATAACCCTCATCAGTCCAACTCCGCCTACGCAATCCACAGTATTTTTGCGTAAAACTCCTTTCCGTGTTAAAACCATTGAACCCAAAATTAAAACGTCATATGCGTGTATGTAGTAAGGAGGCACAATAACCCCCATCCCCATCATTATTACTAAACTCAAGTACTTAATTTTTGTTTTCATTTGCAGGCATCCGGCAACACCATACTGTTGTCATTCCAATCTTCTTCTTATTCGCGTTTAAAATTGGAAAGTGATTGCATGGGCAAATGAATTTGCATTTAATTTTAATAGAAATAATTAGAATATTAGCATAAAAATCAGTAAAAACACGCGTGTGAGTATATATTTGGTGAATTTTAGTGAAATGCTAAAAAATATAGAGTGTAATGTGGCAAATTATAGTGAAGTTCCCGAGGGCATTTTGAATGCAAATAATTAAAAAATTATTATTTCCCGAATAATTTCAAGTTATAAAGAGTGTTCCTTAACACCTCACTAACATCTCCACCAAGTTTCATTAAAAACAACATTATAGTTTGCCAAAAACTCCCAAATATACATTGTTCTAAATTCCAGCCAAATATATACCCACACGCGTGTTTTTACTTATTTTTATCCTTATATTCGAGTTATTTTTATTAAAATCAAATGCAAATGCATTTGTTCATACAATCACTTTCCAATTTTAAGCGCGAATAAGAAGAAGATTGGAATGACAACAGTATTATGTTGCCGGATGCCTGCAAATGAAAACAAAAATATGAACAAAAATTAAGTATTTGAGTTTAGTGTTAATGATGGGGATGGGGGTTATTTTGCTTCCTTACTACATACACGCATATGACGTTTTAATTTTGGGTTCAATGGTTTTAACACGGAAAACAGTTCTACGCAAAACTGCTGTGGATTGCGTAGCCGGAGTTGGACTGATGAGGGTTATTGTTTTGAAGCGCGGCCAAAGGCCGCCCACGCGAAAAAAAGTTCTACACAAAAATACTGTGGATTGAGTAGCCTGAGTTGGACTAATGAGGGTTATTTTTTGAAAGGAAACGAGTTTATTAAGAAAGACAACTACGACCACCCTATCTGTTTTGCAGATAGTCGAGTTTTTGTGGAGAAAATCTATTTATAAAAAGCATGAGGACCTATTTGTAAAACTGATCGAAGCAATACAATCCACCTATAAACTGTAATTTTTGGCTTTTAATTACTTTATAATTTTTTAGTGATACGCTTAATATCATTGTTTTTAAGTTTAAATGAGTTGTATGTTTTTATTTTCAAAAATATTACATATTAAAAATTACAGCAAAAAATACTGCAGTTTTACAATCAACCCTCCACTGAACATCTCTGGATACGAACTTCGTTTTTATTTCAGGTGTATGGCAACACCAACTTTTCGCTAAATTACAAAACTTTAACATTAAATTACTTAAAAATTATAAGCCTCCGGAGGGTGCGGTTTTCAATTTTAACCCTTTAACTCTCCTTTAACCCTTTAACCCTCCCTTTTAACCTTTTTTTCAAAGCAATAGACATTATACTAAATATTTCCTAAAACACGGATGTGGGTGTATATTTTTTGAATTTAAGTGAAGTTTAGAAAACTATATATGATAATATGCCTAACTATAGTGAAGTTCCCGAGGACAAATTATCCGGAGTAATTGGCAGATACAAAGGTTGCTCCTGAACCACTCCCTAACATCTTGAGCAAGTTTTATTAAAGAAGTCATTATACTTTGTCTAAAATTGTAGATGTAACGTTTTATAAAACCCGACCCTATTTAATTTCAAAGCTTGTAAAATTGACCAACAATTATGTTGTATGATCTCAACAAGCAGAAGTGCTGCCAGACACCTTAAAAATACACAATACAAAACATCATAGAAGATAATAAATGAATATAAATAAGAAATTGTATAGTTCGTATCTACATTTATACATATAATAATAATAAATAATTAATACTTGATTGGTAGTAAAATATGTTTGTATGCATTTTCAGTTTATGGATTTGTATTTGATGGATATATTTAGATTTTATTTAAAAAATTTTTTAATACATATGTGTGCATATATTATGATACATACAGTCAGCGTTAAAATAAAGTGTTCACCACATATTGTTAAGATGTGACTATTTGTTTACTTATTTCATAATTTCAATTATTTGTTTTTAAAAATGTGGTTCGCACTAAAGTAAAATTCATATAAACTAAGGTTTCAAACTTAACACAAAATTTATAAAAAATCTGCAAATGTTCAGCAAAATTTCAAAATTTTTACTAGGAATTTATAGAAAACTTTCAGGTTTAAAAAAATAGCGATGCGCAAGATATCATTGTTTTAATCTTAGTAAATATTAAATAATCATTTTTGCGTAAAACTCCTTTCTGCATAGATGGCTTTTGGCCGCGCTTCAAAAACCCCCTCATAAGTTCGCAACCAGCTACACTGTCGAAGGTATTAGGTGCGCAACTAGGTGCTCGCTGCTTTTTTGATGCAAATACAACTTTATTCAGAAAAAATGGTTACAAGTGAATCATTGAAAGTATTGCCCATCACTGGCTACTACTTTTTCCCATCTTTATGGTAATAGGACTATGAATAAGTTCGTTTCGGTTTTACAACAGATGGCGTAACTTGATTATTATTCCATCGATCCACATTTCCAAACATTCATTGGAGAGCTACTGTCGTAAGGCACAAACGTCAGTATAAGTTTTTTATTTGAAGCGTAAACAACAATATTTTTACCACACTTGAAAATGTCGAATTTCGTGCCAAATAATGTGTTTTTGCGGGGAATTCTTCTTCATTATTTTAATATGAAGAAAAAAGCAGCCGAAAGTCATCGTATCTTGGTGGAAGTTTATGGTGAGCATGCTCTATCTGAGCGAACGTGCCAGAAGTGGTTTGCACGCTTTAAAAGTGGTGATTTTGGCTTGGAAGACGAAGAACGCGAGGGTGCGCCGCCAAAGTTCATGGATACCGAATTGGAGGAATTGCTCGATGAAGATCCGGCTCAAACGCAAGAAGAGGTTGCAAAAACTTTGGGAGTTGATCAATCAACCATTTCCAAACGTTTAAAAGCCATGGGAATGATCCGAAAGGTAGGCCATTGGGTGCCGTATGAATTGAAGCCAAGAGACGTTGAACGCCGTTTTATGGCATGCGAACAACTGCTTCAACGGCACAAAAGAAAGGGTTTTTTGCATCGAATTGTGACTGGCGATGAAAAGTGGGTCCATTACGACAATCCAAAACGTCGGGCAACGTATGGATACCCTGGCCATGCTTCAACATCGACGTCGGCGCAGAATATTCATGGCCTGAAGGTTATGCTGTGTATCTGGTGGGACCAGCTGGGTATTGTGTATTATGAGCTACTGAAACCGAATGAAACGATTACGGGGGATGTCTACCGACGACAATTGATGCGTTTGAGCCGAGCACTGCGAGAAAAACGGTCGCAATACGCCGATAGACACGACAAAGTTATTTTGCAACATGACAATGCTCGGCCACATGTTGCACAAGTGGTCAAAACATACTTAGAAACGCTCAAGTGGGATGTCCTACCCCACCCGCCGTATAGTCCAGACCTTGCGCCATCCGATTACTATCTCTTCCGATCGATGCAACATGGCCTGGCTGACCAGCACTTCCGTAATTACGATGAAGTCAAAAAATGGATCGATTCGTGGATTGCGGCAAAACCGACCGAATTTTTCACAAAGGGAATCCGTGAATTGCCAGAAAGATGGGAAAAAGTAGTAGTAAGCGATGGACAATATTTTGAATATTAAATTTGTAACCATTTTACGTCAATAAAGTTTCAAATTTCGAAAAAAACCGCACGAACTTATTCATAGTCCTATTAGATATCGTATACCGTCGCGGTAAAACTATTCTTCTTTTGAAGCTATCCACGTATCAAGCCATTTGTCGATCGGAACAGGTGATAATCGGACGGGCAATATCTGGAGAATATGGCGGGTTCGGTAGGATATCCCATTTCAGTGTT
Organism: Anastrepha ludens; assembly: GCF_028408465.1. Classification (NCBI taxonomy): domain Eukaryota; kingdom Metazoa; phylum Arthropoda; class Insecta; order Diptera; family Tephritidae; genus Anastrepha; species Anastrepha ludens. The sequence goes on along the minus strand of NC_071503.1, from coordinate 68,464,593 downwards.
TCCAGGTAGGTTTTAATGGGCTTGGCAACGTTAGGCCGAGCGTTGTCATGCTGTATAATCACTTTTTCATGCCTGTCCGCGTATTGCGGCCGCTTCTTGCGCAGTGCTATTGTTGTTTTTGTTGTAGTGGTAAAGAAGCCCGGTGAGTATATAGTAGTAGTAATACCGGTAGGTTTTAACGGGTTTGACAACGTGAGGCCGAGCGTTGTCATGCTGTGTAATCACTTTTTCATGCCTCTCCGCGTATTCCGGCCGCTTCTTGCGCAGTGCTGTTGTTGTTGTTGTTGTTGTTGTAGCAGTAATATAGGTCGTCTTCGTCGGACTCATCTAAAGGTAGGCCCAGGAAACATGCTGTTGTTGCAAGTTGGGTCCAGAGGGAGAGGGGTGTTAGATGAGTAGGTTTTAAAGGGCATGTGAATAGGTGGTTAGTGTCCATGCAGGGTACCTTCACATGCCGGACATAAGTTTGGCAGCCGGTTCTAAGTTACCGGAATTACTCAGGTTTTTCCCGACAAAGGGATGCCGGCCCAGTAAACTAACCCTGTCTAGTGAACAGCCCATCATCATTCGTGCAGTGCTCGGCTCAATCGCACCAAGTGAAGTCGATACCGATCCCCAGTGATGGTTTCGCTTGGTTTTAACAGTTCATAATAAATAACACCAACTTGGTCCCACCAAATACATATCATAACCTTCGTAGCGTGAATATTCGACCGAGGCGATGACGTAGAAGCAAGACTGGGCAGTCCGCATGACTTTCTTTTCCTTGGATTGCTGTAATGAAACCATTTTTCATCACTCGTCACGATGCGATGGAGTAAACCCTTCCTTTTTTGCCGCTGAAGCAGTTGTTCACAGGCGAAAAAACGACGTTCAACATCCCTTGGTTTTCATTCATGGGTTCCTTATGAAGTCTTCTGTTTCTGAATAATTCCCAAAGCATGCAATTGCTAGGAAATGGATTGGCGGGCAACTCCTAATACTGAATCTAGCACTTCTTGCGTTTGACACGGATCCTCATTGAGCAAAGCCTCCAATTCAGCGTCTTCGAAGGTTTTTGGCCTTCCTGTTGTTGTTGCAGCAGTAACTTTGCCTTTCAGTGTACTGTAATCACCGGTCGTCTTTGTCTAGCTCATCTAACGGTAGGCCCAGGAAAATAGCTGTTTCGACGGGTTGGATCCAGAGGGAGATGGGTGTTAGATGAGTGGGTTTGATGGGGCATGTGAAAAGGTGGCTAGAGTCGTGCGGGGTGCCTTCACTTGCTGGACATAGCCGTGCTGATGTGGGGCTGGGGCCAGGTGTTTCGTCAAGAATGGGAGTAGGAGGGCTTCAAGTGTCTTCATTACTGGGGAAAGGAGTGTTATCGGACGAGAAGATTCCCCTTGGTTGGCGGGTTTCCCAGGTTTCAGTAGTGGGACCACTCTCCCTGCTTTCCACTTGTCAGCGATGATGAGAGTGGCCAACGACAGATTGAAGACCCTTGTGAGAAATCCTACTCCCAAAGGTCGCAGGTGCTTCAGCATCAGCGCGTTTAATCCGTCAGGGCCAATGGCTTTAGATGTTTGATGGCCCCCTGAACCTCATCACCGGAGAAAGTAAGATGCGCACTGTCGTTCTTCAGTTTATGCAGCTTTCTGGTAGCACGACGCTTGGATCTGTCGGCTGGAGGATGCAGTATAAAAAGTCTGCTAAAATATCTTACGCATCTCTTCGGGTCCGACGAAGTACAATCGTTGAAGGTGATGGCCACCTTGTCGTTGTGCTTCGTCGGGTTCGACAGTGACCTAACGGTGGACCAGAGCTTACTCACCCCAGATGTGAGGTTACAGGTCTTCAAGTGCTCAGCCCATTTAGCCCGCTTGTGTTTGTCTACCAGTTGCCGCATCTCCAAATTGAGATCCCTTATGCGGGGATCCCCGGGATCGACCTGGCGTAGGTGGTCACGCTCGTTTGCCAAGCTGGCTGCTTCGGCTGGGAAATGAGGACGGATGTCCTTAAAGCTTCCAGCTGGGATGAAGCGATCCGCAGAAGCTGTGAGCACCTTGCGGAATGCGCGTTAACCTGCGCGCACATCGGTGGGGATGGGAAGAGCGGCGAAGGTGTCCTCGGTGAATTCCGTGAAGCCGGCCCAATTAGCTTTTTTAAAGTAAAAATAGGACCGGTGGTTCGCGGAAGTCCGCAGGTCTCTCAATCGAGACGATAATGGGCAAGTGGTCTGATGCAAGCGATAGCATAGGTCGCCACGTTATGCTATTTATCAGACCCGCGCTAGCCATTGTTAGGTCAGGCGAGCTGCTACAATTGCCCACTACCCTGGTGGGGGCTTCGTCGTTCACAGTGCTGAATGTCGAATCGTCTATTTGCTCTGCCAATTGCTGTCCCCTACGATCGTTTGGCAGACCTACAACCAATCGGTTTTCACCTCTGATGAGCGCACCTATATCAAGGTGATATCCTGCCGGGCATCAGGTGACAGGGGGTATGTAAAGATTATAAATTTCGAGCTCGGAATCGCCTGTCCGGACAGCTATGCCTTGGCATTCTAAAGTGGTGTCCCTGCGGTCGATCCCTTCATCAATGCGGCGATTCTGCACTGTGTGGTGGACTATAAACGCTAGGCCATCACCATTGTCTCGCTCGCGATCATGTCTGTGCACGTTATAGCCATCCCTGTTGATCAGAGAGGACCTAGCGTGCAGCTTGGTTTAGTGGACCGCAGCTATTGGGATACAGTGCCGGCTCATAAAGTCAACTATCTCGTGGACCTTGCTCGTGAGTCCATTACAGTTGAATTGAAGAAGCTTAAACCTTCTGGGTGATGTTGTTATAACTCGGGGGGTGAGGGACGCATGGGGTTGCCTACGTTGGGCTTGCTGTGCAATTCCCTGTAGTTGTTGCGGCCTGATGATGGTGGGCGGCTGCACCACGGGTGGCGGTTGCGGGTGCAGAGCTCTGCAGCAGGGGTTTACGTAGTCAGTGGTTCACTCACGGGTGGTGCGCAGGCCGGAACATCTCCGAAAATGGCACCAGCCATTGCAAGAATTGCACTTGAGTGGTGCCAGATTCCGAGGTATTACGGCCTGACACACGGAACAGACTGTGCGGGGGTCCAGGTTAGGTTAGGTTGATATGGTTGCCCAGGGAATGGGCGCACTTGAACGAAGAAGGATTCGTCCTTTGTGATGCCATTATGGAGGGGTGAGGCGGGAGAGAAAGACCGATGGGATACAGGGAGAGGGCGGGGAGAGGTGGTGCTGGGATGGTTAGGAGCGTGCGGATTACGAACGATGACTATGTTTGCGTCAACCGCTTTATGCTGCTGATGAAATTCATCAGATTTTTAATGTCAGCGCCAGCTATATCAGCAGGCGTGACAAAGAAGTAGGAGCCAAGATGTCTAGATCTTAGCCCCGCCAGAGCAGGGCAGCTAAGGAGAAGGTGCTAAGATGATTCCACCTCATCCTCTATACATCCAGCGCAAAAAGGACTCGAGGTGATTTCAAGTCTCACAGCATGCATTCCTCGCGCATTGTGTCCTGTGAGAAAACCCACTAGATTAGAGAGCTGATATTTTGTCAGCCTCAGAAGCTCGTCCGAGCGTCTGCGGTCCACACGTGGCCAGAAGGATTTCGCGACCTTACACGTTTGTGTACTTGCTCAGCGCTCGCTGAGTTGGTGCGATGCCCATCTTTCCAGGAGCAGACCGCAGGTAGTCAGGGGGATCCCAATTCTCTCCCTTCGCGGGGAAATCGCCTCACAGTTTCCCGCAATGTCGCTGTGACCGGGAACCCAGATGAGGCTGATGTCAAAGAATTCGGACGCAGTCGAAAGTGAGGTCATGCATTCCTTGACCAATTCCGAATGCACCGTCATAGACCCGAGGGCCATTATTGCCGCTTGGCTGTCGGAGTAAATATTTACTTTCTTGACCGTTAATACGCATTTGAGCAGCCAATCGGCTGCCTCCTTGATTGCGGCTACCTCTGCCTGGAACACACTGCAGTGGTCCGGTAGCCTGAATTTGAGTCTGATGGGGAGCTCCTCGCAAAAGACTCCTCCGCCAACCTTTCCTTCCAACTTCGATCCACCCGTGAACAAGTTCACCAGGCCCTGTCCCCAAGTGTAGCCCTCCGTCCACTCTTCCCTTGACGGAATATGAGTGGAGAAGGTTCCGGTTGGACTAAACGAGGGTATACACTGATCCGTTGACAGAGGGATGAACTCGAAGTTTCTGAGAATGCTTGAGTGCCCATAAGTGAGGTTAAGCTTATAGCTCAGGCCCCTCAGTCTGATTGCGGTACGCGAGGCGGCAATTCTGCCTGCGATGTCTACGGGTACCACATTTAACATTGCGTTGAGCGCCAGAGTAGGAGTCGTTCGAAGCGCCCCACTGATTCCAATGAGTGCCGACCTCTGGACTCTCTCCAGCTTCTTCACCAATGTCGTCTTCTCTAATGAGTTCCACCAGACTATGACTCCATATAACAAGATAGGCTTTACAATAGTATTGTATAGCCAGAAAACAACTCTAGGCGAGAGGCCCCATCTTTTACCAATTGCGCCCTTGCATCCATACAAGGCGATTGTTGCTTTCCTCACTCTTTCCTCAATATTGGGCTTCCATGTAAGCTTGCTGTCAAGGATAATACCTAGGTACTTAACCTTGTCAGAAAGCATCAGAGCAGCGCCCCCTAGTGAGGGAAGTTGAGCTCTGGGTATTTTATGCTTCCTCGTAAATAAGACGAGCTCCGTCTTAAGAGGATTCACCGACAGGCTGCAGTCCGTTGCCCATCTAACAACTACGTTAAGATATCCCTGCATCAGGTTGTACAGAGTATCCACAAATTTTCCTCTGACGATTAATGCGACGTCATCCGCGTAGGCAACCACCCTGCAGTCCCCTTTCACCCAGAGGAAAGGCGAAAGAGAACACCACCTTGCGGAGTGCCCCTACTCACCTGCCGGTGAATGGAGATGCCGCCCCATTCTGCCGCGACAGTTCTGTCGCTAAGCATTTTATAGATAAATCTGATCAGGTCGGTTTCGACCCCCAGTGTACCCAGAGACCTGGTGATTGCCTCCGGGAGGACGTTGTTAAAAGCCCCCTCGATGTCGAGGAAGACGCCCACCGCAAGCTCCTTCTGAGAAAGAGACTCCTCAATCTCTTTCACAATTGTGTGCAAGGCAGATTCCACCGATCTTCCCTTGCAGTAAGCATGTTGAGTATGCGACAACCGACCCCGAGGAATTTCGCTTCTTATGTGCAGGTCAATCAGTCTCTCAAGGGCTTTTAGCAAAAAAGATGAGAGACTGATTGGCCTAAAGTCCTTAGGGGAGACATGCGAGCACTTGCCTGCCTTGGATATAAAGACAACCCTCACGGCCCTCCATGACCTCGGTATATAGCCCCTGGCTACGCAGCTCGCATAGATAGGGCTCAACCAAGGGCATGATACCTCCACTGATTTTTGCAGTTGTGCAGGAATGATGCCGTCAGGACCAGGCGACTTGAAGGGTCTAAATGATTCAATGGCCCAAGACAGGCGGCGCTTATCCAGCAACCAGCCCCGGTCTCGAGTGCAAGTTGAACTGCTTTCCAGGCCGGTGCTGCTAGGTGCTGGGCTCGTCGGAAAATGGGCGTCGAGAAGTAACTTTAGTGACTCCTCGCTGCTCATCGCCCAACGTCCCAATTCGTCTCTTAAGTACCCCAAGGGAGCGGAACTCTTCGTGAGTACTCGTCTAAATCTGGAAGACTCATGGCAGCCCTCTACGCTCTCGCAGAAGCTTCTCCAAGAGTCCCTCATAGCTTTCCTAATTTCGGACTTATATATTCCTAGCCCTGCCTTATAAAGCTCCCATCCCGAGGGAGATCTTATTCTTTTAGCCCTATTAAAAAGGCGTCTACATGAGGCCCTAAGCTCAGAGAGCTCCGCTGTCCACCAAGGCGGTTTTTCCTTTCTGGGAAAAGCTTTTGTTGGACAAGAGGTTTCAAGGGCGTTGTTGCAAGCTAAGGTCAAAGTCTCCACCAGTTCGTCGATCGCTTCTTCCGATAGATCTTGATTTCCTCCCGGTGCTTAGGGGAGTAGGTTCAGTAAATTTCTGTTGTATGCATCCCAGCCCGTCCTCCTCAGGTTCCTGTAGGGGGATCTTATTGGACGGGTTTCAGCGAGAGAGAACTGAATGTACCTATGGTCCGAGAAGGAGTGAGCATTTAGCACCTTCCAATCGGAGATTCGGTTTATCAGTAAAGAAGAAGCCTGAGTGAGGTCAAGCACCTCCTCTCTGGCTGCGGTAATGAAAGTGGGGTCTTTACCCCTGTTACAAATAAACAAGTCCTCGTTTAGAATATAATCAAAAAGTGACTCACCTCTTGCATTGATGTTTGAACTTCCCCAGCAGGTGTGATGGGAGTTCGCGTCAGTGCCTATAATAAGGCCGATTTTCCTGCGTTTTGCTTCGGCTAGGGTTTTCCTTAGCAGCACCGGAGGTGGTTCCACCTCGTCGTCATGTGCCATGTAGACTCACATCAGCCATAGTTTCCCAGAAGGGCCCTCCAGGCTCACCGTTACAATGTCTTCATTGCTGAAATTAGGCAAAATAAATGCGTTAAGTTCCTTTCTGATGAGTATACAGGATCTTGGTTTACCTGTCCCGCTATACGCCACCAGATTGTAGCTTTTCGTCCTGAGCCCAGAAATGCCGTTGCTGCTCAGCCACGGTTCCTGGATCAGGACTATGTCGCTCCACCTTGCTCAAGGTGGATTAGTAGGTTGGCGGACGCCGCCTTAGAGTGTTGAAGATTTATTTGAAGAGTAATCATCCTCCAGTATCCTCTCCATCTTTTCCCTCACTACCCTCATAAATACTGCGGAGATGGCGGACGCTACCCTCTTCCATTCCTCCCTAGAGATGGCGCCGTCTTCTTTACCGCTGTCCATTACTCCAAGAATGATCGAGCCCGCCTGTTTAGCGACTTCGCTAAATGATTTTCGCGGGCCACCACCAATCCTGGGCCTCTTCTCTTGCGGGATATCCTCTTCCTGGGAGCGTTGTCTTTTAACTCCCGAGTCCGGTTGTGGCGCATTTGATTCCACTCCCTTTTCACTGCTCTCCTCTGCTCCCCTAATGACCTTCCTGGCCCACTCGAGCGTCTGGGAATGCTTCTCAGATACCTGAGAGTCATTCTACCCACCGTAGCGCTCCAGGATCTTGGTAGCCATACGAAGATCAGAGAAGGACCGTTTACTCTGCCCTAGCTGCCGTTTAGGCCTAGTGGAGGATCCCCGGAGAGATGCTCCCGAAGTCCCCGGAAAACTAGGGGAAAGCCCCTTGCTGGTGCTGGCTTTCCCATCCATCGCACGGGACGGTTCCGCCTGTATTCCGCTACCTATCAAAGGTGGATTCCCACCTTTTACCCCCCGATTAATATTGAAAGTCGGTTCCGACTTTCCCTCGGTGTCTCCCTTGGTTACTACCTTCCGCATCGATTCCGATGCATTGTCTTGAGGGAGTTGGTTTTGGGACTCGGTTCCGAGTTCCCGCCACCGTTAATTGTTTTGCTAGTTGTGTTGTTGTTTGTTGTTGTTGTTGTTTTATTGTTCATTATTGTATTGAGTGGGTCCCCACTCGAAGCCGCTATCCAAACCCGTAGTGTGTAGTCGTCCTTAAAGGGTCCCATGGTTGTCTGTGCCGAAGCAGGGAGGCCATGCGAGGGTTGACGCATGTCCTTATGGGGCATGCGTTCAGAGCCAGACCGGACACAAAGACGGGAGTCGTCTCAACCGCACCTACACCGCCAACCCAATGGCTACGGGTTTGGAACGTACTCCGAGGCCTGCCAAGGCTTTAGCGGGGCGGGGGCAAACACGTCATTAGCCCACCAGCCATTTCTGCTGAGTTTCACCTCAGCATACTCAGGAGGCAGAATGCCGCGACTACCAGCACAGGGGTCAGAAAAAGTCTAAAAAGTGTTGAAGAAGAAATAAGTCCAAATCAGAAAGCGGGGGGCCGTCATCGTTCAGGAAGGCCGTTAAGGCCGCAGATCATTTAGCGCTACCCAGGGTGCACCACGCATAGGCGATCTGCTCTACACACCACGAGCTGCTGGTTTGACCCCGCACTGGGGTTGGAGCAGGTGGGAAGGGGATGGGTTCTGTCAGGGGAGTAGTGTTGCTCCGATAGGCTCCTTACCGTAGAGGGACTGGTTGTGGTGGCGGTTGGTAGTGCCGGCCTATCAGAGGAGGTAGTAGCCGTGGAGGCATTAGACGCCTGCTGGCGTGAGCAACACGAGGCCACATACCGTTTGGTCCACTCCCTATGTGTCTTAAGGCCTGAATATGTCTTGCTATGGCTCCACCCGTTGCACCTAACCGTTTATGGCAGACGCAGCAATAGAATACTTCTGGCCCAGGGTTGGATTCAATTCCAGCCCTGAGAAAAAGTATTTGGAGCAAGGTTTACTGGGGCGGCAGCCCTTGGTCGGGAAAAACCCGAGTCATTCCGGCAACGTAGAACCGGCTGCTATGAGAATGAAGTTGGCGCTCTTCATCTGGGATTGGTTTGTTGGCCTTTCTTCACGAGGACGATCGTCAACATTAAAATCGCCGTCTTTAAAGCGACGGAACCAATCTCGGCACGTTGTTCCACTTAAAGCAGCATGTCTATAAACTTTTTGTAGCTCTCGATGCGCTTCAGCCGCCGTTTTTTTCGAATGAAAGAGGGACATCAACACTTCCCGCAAATGACGATTATTCGGCACAAAATCAGACATTTTCTTATAAGCAAAAGTATTATATATGATACCAAAATAAAATCACTAATGTGTCGAAGCAGTTTGTTTACCATATGTCTAAGCTTGGTTTATGACGTTTAGGTTATGTTAGAATCGCCTAGCAAACACTGCTGGCGACATCTATTGACAAACAGCGGGAACTTAGTTGCGCACCTAATATTTTTACATAAAACGTCTTTCTGCGTAGGCGGCCTTCGACCGCGCTTCCAAAAATAACCATCATTCATCGGCCGTATTTTCACAGTATTTTTGCGTAGATTTGACTTGTAGCTGTGTTTCTAAAATGGAACTAATGTTGTATTTAAATATTGTTACGAATTTTCTTAGGTTAAAATTCAAATGAATATCTTACAAAAAATCCTCTGATCACTAGGTTGTCAAACACAAGACACAAATTAATGCAACACACTTGCTTTACTTACGTTCCAACATTTTACTTTACATGTACTTGTCCAATTTAAGAGTGAATCACTCTATTAATTTTTGTTTATTCGCTTACAGGTTCAATTTTTAGTACCCCATGCGCATGCACCAATGTTTATATATATATATATATATATATATATATATATATGTAGCATACGTATAATTTAGCATTAAGTATGTATTACTTCTGTAGCAATGGCAACACTGTAAATAGAGATTAGCATTACATTCTACACGATGTTATGTAATCCACAAAAGCTTGAATTCTGTAAGCAAAAGCTCTATGCCTGAAGGTATAAAACAGCGCTCTCGTGTGATCGTCGTTCACTTTGCGAAGTATATATATATATATATATATATATACCCTTTTGGGGTGTTTGGCCGGGCTCCTCAGTCTGAAGCCTAGGAGGGCCCTACAGTCTCAAGCCCTCCGAACGGCAGATATTTTTATGAGGAGGTTTTTCATGGCAGAAATACAATCCTGCTGAGGGGCGACCGCTATTAGAAAAAAATTTTTCTTAATTTTGGTGTTTCACCGAGATTCGAACCGACGTTCTCTGTGTGAATTCCGAACGGTGTTGTGCGTGTTTCCTCGATTCCCAACAAGCAACTCATTTCGTTGAATACTGCGGATCCGAGGATGCTTCCTTGGTCTGAATGCAACTCAATAGGTACTCCATACCGAGTCACCCAATTCTGCACAAAAACCTCAGCAATAGTCTTGACCTCTTGGTTTTTGTTGTTGTTTTAACAGTAATAGAAGCCCCGTCAGTGTAGGGTATATCACCGATCGTCTTCGTCTGGCTCATCTGAAGGTACGCCCAGGGAACATCTGTTTCGACGGGTTGGGTCCTGAGGGAGAGAGATGTTAGATGAGTAGGTTTAAGGGGGCATGTGAAGAGTGTCTTCGCATGCCGGGCATGTGTTTGGTATGTCCGGGTCAATTCTAGATAAGTAGGAGTTTAACCTGCTACAGTATCCAGAACGTAGTTGTGCCAGTGTTATGCGTGTCTCACGGGGAAGCTGGAGCTCTTCATCTGCAATAGGTGGTGGTTGGTCTCCGATTACGGCATTCACAGGGTGGGCGCTTAAGAAGGTGGTGAGGGTCTCCCGCTGAATGTCGTTTATTGACTGTCTAAATACTGTCTGGTCCAGTATATTTCTGTCAGTTTTGTCCTGGATCTCGTCGGTATAGTTTAAAAGGTGTCTCCTGGCGCGCCTAAGAGGCGGCTCTGGCTCAAGCAGGTAACCGCAAGGGTAAAACCTGCGGTAGCACCCCAGCAGGTACTGCTTACTGAGCAGTTTATTGTGCCCCATTACAGGGACCATTTGTGTCTCGTTGTAAAGGTGTTGAATAGGGGACATCAGGAGGCAACCGGTCACTATCCGAATGGCAGTATTTTGGCAAGTCTGGAGCTTTATCCACTGTGCGTCACTAGTTCCAGGCGACCAGACAGACGCAGCATATTTTAGAACCGGCCGACCAATTGTATTAAGTGTCGATAGCAACAGTTCTTTGTCTTTACCCCAAGTGCTGGCGGCAAGCGACGTGAGGACCTTGTTGCGATTTTGGACCTTAGTTGCAATTGCGGTTGTGTGCGCAGAGAAGGAGAGCAAACTGTCAAAGATCACACCCAAAATTTTGGGATTGTTAACAGTCGGAATTGGTGCGTCATCGACTTTTACCCTGAGGGACAGTTTGATCTCCTTTTTCCAGGTGGTCAAGAGGGTCGCCGTGGACTTAGCGGGGGAAAGTTGGAGATTCCTCGCAATGAAAAAGCGAGAAAGGTCGATGAGGTAGCTGTTCACTTTGGAGCACAGACCATCGATGTCATTGCCCGACGCCATGATCGTACAGTCGTCAGCGTATGAGACCAAGGAGACTCTCTCTGGTGGTTGGGGTAGCTTCGAGATATAGAAGTTGAACAACAAGGGTGAAAGGACACCACCCTGCGGTACACCTTGCTTAATCTTCCTCTGCTTTGATATTTGGTCTCGAAAAATCACTGACGAGTGACGACCGCAGAGGTAGTTTGCGGCTTCAGAACTGGCGGGAATGTCGACTGATAAATATCATCTAGTAGCGTGGAATGGCTGACTGTATCGAAAGCTTTCTTCAGGTCCAACGCTACTAGGACAGTCCTCTCGCAGGGGCGGTTTTGGTTAAGCCCACGGTTTATCTGGGCGTTTGTGGCGGTGAGTGCAGCGGCGGTGCTATGTACTCGTCGGAAACCGTTGCGGAACGCGCGTTCACCTGCGCGCACATCGGTGGGGATGGGAAGAGCGGCGAAGGTGTCTCCTTTGATCAGCGCACCTATTTCAGGGTGACAGGGGGTTTTTATAGATTATAAATTTCGAGCTCGGCGTCGCCTGACCGGGCAGCTATACCTTGACATTGTAAGGTGTTGTCCCTGCGGTCGATGCCTTCATCAATATGACGATACTCCACTGTGTGGTGGATTATAAACTCTAGGCCACCACCATTGTCTCGCTCGCGATCATGTCCGTGCACGTTATAGCCATCCCTGGTGATCACAGAGGACCTAGCGTGCAGCTTGGTTTCGTGGACCGCAGCTATTCGGAAACTGTGTCGGCTCATAAAGTCAACTATCTCGTCGACCTTACTCGTGAGTCCGTTGCAGTTATATTGAAGAAGCTTAAACCTTTTTGGTGATGTCGTTGTAACTCCGGGGTTGAGGGGCGCGTGGGGTTGCCTACGTTGGGCCTGCTGGGCATTCCGCTGTAGTTGTTGCGGCCTGATGATGGTGGGCGGCTGCACCACGGGTGGCGGTTGCGGGTGCAGAGCTCTGCAGCAGGGGCTTACGTAGTCAGTGGTTCATTCACGGGTGGTGCGCAGGCCGGAACACCTCAGAAAATGGCACCAGCCAATGCACTTGACTATTGTCAGGATTCGAGGTATTCCGGTCTGACACACGGAACAGACTGTGCGGGAGACCAAGAGCTGCTGGTTTGTCCCCGCACTGGGGTTGGAGCAGGAGGGAAGAGGATGGGTTATGTCAGGGGAGTTTTGTTGTTCCGATAGGCTCCTTACCGTGTATGTAGGGGTTGTGGTGGCGTTTGGTGGTGCCGGCCTATCAGTGGGAGTAGTAGCCGTTAAGGCATCAGGCGCCTACTGGCGGGAGCAACACGAGGCCACATACCGTTTGGTCCACTCCCTATGAGTCTTAAGGCCTGAACAGGTCTTAAGGTGGCTCCACCCGTTGCACGTATTGCACGTAACCGAGGTGGAGTTCGGGCGGAGTCGTTTATGGCTTACGCAGCAATAGAATACCTCTGGCCCAGGGTTGGATTCAATACCAGCCCTGAGGAGAAGTATTTGGAGCAAGGTTGCTGCGAGGAGTTGCTCCTGTGACGTAAGGGGTATATACTGTTCACTAGACAGTGATAGTTTACTGGGGCGGCAGCCCTTGGTCGGGAAAATCCCGTGTCATTCCCGTAACGTAGAACCGACTACCATGGGAATGGCCTCTTGGTGTGATAGAGCGTACCCAGTAAAGCCGTTGCTTAATTTGTTTCAGCGTTTCAGTAACCTCCACCTGCCCCAATACGGAATTCCTCTAACACAGATGCAAGTCTGGGGTTAGGAACTATAATCAGATCACGGGAATGGTTTCCATCTTCACTTTCCCTAACGCGATGCCGAACTCCATCAATTATCTTAAGACTAGTCCACTAAACCCAATAGGCCTTAGAAACAGTTCTTTCTTTCGCCGTTTCTTTTTTAGGTGGTCTCTCTCCAGCGTCTTTCTCTTCCATGATCTTTCTCAGGTTAGAATCATTCAATGGATTTCTTTTTATTGCACTTGGTTGCTACTCATCATCAGGTTGCAGGTGCATTAATATGATATTAACTATATTTTCAGATATCTCGATTTTGAAACAATCCTTACACTTGATTATAATTGTAATTTCTTTTTTAGCTTTCTTGCTATTTTTTCAATTCGCAATAGGATTAATATTCTTCATTTCGTAATTTTTTGCGTGTTTTTTAAATTAGATAGATGATATCACCTATCACTGATGTACTTGATATCTCCAGGTTGCCGAGGTTTGAATCAACCTTATCCTGTTGTTTTCCAAGATGGGGTTTTCTCCAACGTCTGTGTCTTCCTTCCGCATGAGCTTGTCTTCGATTGGCTACCTGGCATTCTACCACTGCTCTTCAACACCACCCCGATGGGCTTTGTGCACTGGCTTGCTTTATCCTGGGCCAGTGCAAAAGACAATGTTTGAGCAAACGTCTGCTTCTGTGTTTAGTATGCTGCCCGTTTCACTTCATCTTCTCAACGAAGTCTGATGTTTCTTTCGCCTAGGCCAAATGTGCCAACTGCTCAGTCTCTGATGCGTATTTCTTCAAGGTCTCATTTGTCTCCTTAAAACGATTCGTCAGTTCCATCTCAAACATTTGTTGCCAGTGGTCAATCCTGTAACGTCTTTCTATTGCGGCCATCAGACTGTCGCAGTTACCTCAATCGGCTTCTGCAACTGTTTGTAGTACTTCGGCGACAGGACACTTGAGCGAAACAACCAATTCAGCAACTTTGTCTGCAGCACTCTCGTGATTTGTTGTTGTTATTGTTTCGATCTGGAGCTTAAATATCGGGAATGGTACAGTGCTGTCGAATGATGAAGCTTATATAGGGCTTTCCAAACAGAGGTGTTATTTTGATATTCAAAGAAAAATGCTATCTATATATATAAAAGAAAGTCATGTTAGCTACACTATTTATAACTCGGGAGCGGCTGAACCGATTTGGCTGAAAATCGGTGGAGAGGTAGTATAGGACCAGGAGACGGACATAGGATACTTTTTATCCCATTCGAACGCGTTTCCGTCAAGTCACTATAAAATGTGGTATAGCAAAACGCAAATGACAGCTAAACGTAATTTTGTCTATGGTTAAGTAGAAAATTTGATAATATAAATTTTGTCAGAGATATAGAATCACAGTAATTTGTATTCTCTTTGAATCGAATCTTTCCCGACAAAGCCGTAATGCAAGAAGAATACGAAACATTGGGAATGAAACGACTGAAGAAGCACAAGAAATTGCCCGCGAAGAGCGCCGCGTTAGTATGGCTCGACTTCGTGCTTCTCAATCACAAGAGCACAGCGAGGCAGCCCGTGAAACGGCTGGGTTGGCAATGCGAAATCGTCGAGCGAATAACAGAGATCAACAAGTAGATTTAGTAGTTCAAACGAATGTACCACTGTTGAATCGCCAACAAAAAGAAGTTTATGATACATTAATGAAGGCAATTGCTGATGGGAATGGTGGTTTATATTTCCCTGATGCGCCTGGGGAACTGGTAAGACATTCCTCATGTCAGTAGTTTTAGCCACTGTTCGTGCGAAATCCAACATTGCGGTTGCAGTTGCTTCTTCTGGAATAGCAGCCACATTGTTCGAAGGATGCCGTACGGCTCATTCAGCATTAGAATTGCCGTTAAATCTTCAAAAAATTGAAGAACCAACATGTAATATTTCAAAAAACTTAGCAATGGCCAAAGTTTTATCAGCATCGAAAATCATCATCTGGGACTAATGCACAATGGCGCATAAACGTGCATTAGAAGCACTAAACCGAACATTGAAAGATATACGCAATGACTCGAGATGTTTTGGAGGCGCAATGATTTTACTGTCTGGCGACTTCCGCCAAACACTGCCAGTAATTCCAAGGTCAACGGCTGCTGTCGAAATTAACGCTTACCTCAAATCATCGAATCGATGGCGCTATGTGAAGAAACTTCAGCTGACAACAAACATGAGAGTTGCATTACTTAACGATACATCTACTGAAGATTTCTCTGAGCAGTTACTGACAATCGGTCCTCTCGACGAATCGAGCGGATTGATTTCTTGTTCTCATAATTTCTGTAACTTTGTCTCATCGAAGGACGAACTTATCAATAAAGTATTCCCAAACATCATTAATAACTACAAAAATAATGAGTGGTTGAGTGAGCGAGCAATTTTAGCGGCTCAGAATGCAGATGTAGATGACTGCATAATTCAAAATGATATCATTGGAACAATGCATTCATTCAAATCCATTGACTGTGTAACAAATGAAGATGAAGCCACCAACTATCCAATTGAATTTTTAAACTCCTTGGATGTGCCTGGCTTACCACCGCACAATTTACGCCTAAAAGTTGGCTCCATAGTAATCATGGTTCGAAACATAAGCCCACCAAAACTTTGCAACGGGTCGCGTTTGGTGGTAAATAAATTGATGAACAATGTCATTTACGCGACGATACTCAAAGGAAAATTCGAAGGTGAAGAATTTCTCATTCCGAGGATCCCAACCCATCTTCCGTTTGAGTTTAAAAGACTTCGATTTGCGATCCGTCCTGCATTCGCCATGACCATTAACAAATCACAAATACAATCCTTGAATGTTTGTGGTCTGAATCTAGAAAATCAATGTTTCTCACATGGTCAATTATATGTGGCGATAAAGATGTAACAATAATCGAAGTCCAACAAATAATTAAAAATGCTAAAACAAACAAAGCACCTGGAGAAGACAGAATACCTTATGAGCTACTAAAGGCTGCCTCAACAGAATTTATCACGGAGCTAACGAAAGTATACAACATCATCTTCGAGACCGGAAGAATCGACGAAGCATTATTTGAAACAATAGTTTTCCCATTCTTTAAAAAAGGAAATGGAAATATAGAAAGTAACTATCGGGGAATATCCTTTATGAACTGTATCGCAAAAGTTTTAAAGGGACTGATTAATGAAAGACTTACAAACTAGATAGAAAACATTAACATGTTCAAATTCGCTCAACTTTGCCATTTTTATGATCCTGTTATTGGGACTTTATCCAAAAATCCCACTTATGACACTAATTGTTACGAATTTCCATATGTTAAAATACAAATAAATTTCTTACAATAACTCTCTGAGTTCGATCACTAGATTGTCAAATCAAATCTCAAAATAATGACAACATACTTGGTTTACTTTATTTCCAACACTTTACTTTACATGTACACGTTCAGCTTAAGACCAAATCTCTCTACTGCTGTTTGTTTATTCGCTTGCAAGTTCAATTTCCAACTGAATACTCCTTGCGCATGACTTATATGTAGGTATGTGCGTAATAACTACCGTAATTTCTATGCAAACAGTTGTTGTAGCAGTAATACAAGCGCATCAGTGTAGGGTACATCACCGGTCGTTAGATGAGTAGGTTTTAAGGGGCATGTGAAAAGGTGGTTAGTGTCGGACATATATTTGGTATGTCGGGGTCAATTCTGGATAAGTCGAAGTTTAACCTGCCACCATATCCAGAACGTAATTGTGCCAGTGTTACGCGGATCTCACGGGGAAGCTGGAGCTCTTCATCTGCTGTAGGTGGTGGTTGGACTTCGATTCGGCATTCGGTGGCCGGGAGCTTAGGCTGGTGGTAACGGTCTCCCGATGAATGTGGATTTTTGTCTATATAAACACAGCT
Source organism: Anastrepha ludens (assembly GCF_028408465.1). NCBI lineage: Eukaryota > Metazoa > Arthropoda > Insecta > Diptera > Tephritidae > Anastrepha > Anastrepha ludens. The sequence continues at coordinate 68,447,877 of NC_071503.1, read as the reverse complement.
CTTGGTCCCCCGCACAGTCTGTTCCGTGTGTCAGACCTGAATACCTCGGAACCTGGCATCAGTCAAATGCAACTTTTGCAATGGCTGGCGCCACTTTCGGAGATGCTCTGGCCTGCGTACCACCCGTGAGTGGACAATGTACTACGTTGACCCCCGCTGCAGAGCCCTGCACCCGCAATTGCAACCGTCCCCCTTGGCGCGGCCACCCACCACCATCAGGCCGCAACAACAATAACGGAACGCACAGCAGGCCCAACGTAGACAACCACACGCGTCCCCCACACCCCGCGTTGCAACAAACCTACCTTGAAGCTTCGAGCTTCTACAATTTAACTGTAACGAATTAATGAGCAAGGTTGATGAGATAGTCGAGTTTATGAGCCGACACGGAATCCCAATAGCTGCGGTCCTAGAAACCAAGCTGCACGCTAGCTCTTCTCTGATAACAAGGGATGGTTATAACGCGCACAGACAAGGCGCGAAGGGGACAATGGTGGTGACATTGCATAGGGGACGTCAATTGGCTGAGCAGATAAACGATTCGACATTCAGCACTGTGAACGACGACGCCGCCACCAGGGTAGTGGGCAATTGCAGCAGCTCACCTGACAACACAATTGCTAGTGCCGGTCTGATAAACAGGATAACCTGGCGACCTATGCTATCGCTTGCATCAGACCACTTGCTCATTATCGTCTCGATTGAGAGACCTGCCGATTTTGTTTCCGCGAATCACCGATCATCTATCAACTTTAATAAAGCTGATTGGACCACATTACTAAGGTCACCTTCGCCTCTCTCCTCATTCCCACCGATGTGCGCGCAGACGAACGCTCATTCCGCAAGGGGCTAACTGCTGCCGCGGTTTGCTTCATACCGGCTGGAAGAATCCGGGACATACGTCCTAATTTCTCAGCCAAAACAGCAGTTTTGGCAAACGAGCGTGATCACCTACGCCAGGCCAATCTCAACTTGGAGATCCGGCAACTGGTAACCCAACACAAGCGGACCAAATGCGAAGAGCACTTGAAGTCCTGCAACTTCACCTCTGGTGTGAGCAAGCTCTGGTCCATCGTAAAGTCCCGTCGAACCCGACGAAACACAACGACAAGGTGGCCATCCCCTTCAACGGTTGTGCCTTGTCGGACCCGAAGATTTGCGCGAGCTATTTTAGCCGGCTTTTTATACTGCATCCGCCGGCCGACAGATCCAAGCGTCGTGCTACCAGAAGGCTGCACAAACTGACGAACGAGAGTGCGCCACTTACTTTCTCCTTTGATGAGGTTCAGGGGGCCATCAACCTTATGCAACCATCCAAAACCATTGCGTCTGCCGAACTAAAGATGCTGATGTTGAAATACCTGGGTCCATTGGGAGTAGAATACCTCACTAGGGTCTTCAATATGTCTGTGGCCACTCTCATTATTCCTGACAAGTGGAAATCAGGGAGAGTGGTCCCACTTCTGAAACCTGGGAAACCCGCCAACCAATGAGCGTTTTATCGTCCTATAACTCCTTTCACCAGTAGTGAAGAGTCTTGAAACCCTTCTACTAACACTCTTTACGAAACATCTGACCCCAGCCTCACACCAGCATATCTTCCGAAGAGTGCACAGCACCACCACGGCACTCACCGTTATTAACACTCAGGTAAACCGCGGGTTCAACCAAAACCGCCTCTGTGAGAGGACTGTCCTAGTAGCGTTGGACTTAAAAAAGGCTTTCGACACACCCATGCCACGCTACTAGATCATATTTTTCCGTCGACACTCCCGCCAGGACTGAAGAGGTGGTCCGCCAACTATCTGAGTGGTCGACACTCGTCAGTGATTTTTAGAGACCAAGTCTCCAAACAGAGGAAGATCGAGCAAGGTGTGCCGCAGGATGGTGTCCTTTCACCCTTGCCTTCTATCTATCGAATCTCCCCTAACCATCAGCAGGAGTCTCCCTGGTCTCATACGCTGACGACTGCACGATGATGGCGTCGGGCAATGACATTGATGGCCTGTGCTCCAAGGTAAATGAGTAACTCTCCTGCCTTTCTCGCTTCTTCACTGTGAGGAACTTATAACTTTTCCCCACTAAATCCACGGCGACCCTTCTCACCACCTGGACAAAGGAGGTCAAACTGCAACTCAGGGTAAAATTCGATGGCACACCAATTCCGACTGTTAACAATCCCAATTGCCACTAAGGTCCAAAATCGAACAAAGGTCCTCAGATCGCTTGCCGGCATCACTTGAGCACTTGGGGGAAAAGACAAAGAATTGTTGCTATCGACATTTAAGGCAATTGGCCGGCCGGTTCTTAACTCAGCTGCGCCTGTCTGGTCGCCTGTCACTAGTGACACGCAGTTGTTAAAGCTCCAGACTTGACAAAACACTGCTATTCAGACTGTGACGGGCTGCCTCCTGGTCTCCCCTCTTCAACACCTTCACAACGAAGCACAGATCTTCCCGGTAAAGGAGGAGAACGAACTGCTCAGCAAACGGATTATGCTTGGGTGTTTCCGTCAGGAGACTCCTCAATTACGCCACCGAGATCCAGGAAAAAACGAACAGGCAACTACCCACCTTCTAAAACTCCCGACCCCCGAATGCCGTCATCGGAGTCCAACCACCACTCATCGCAGACGAAGAGCTCGAACTTCCCCGAGAGTCCTGCGTAACCTTGGCAAAACTACGTTCTGGATACTGTAGCAGGTTAAACTCCTACTTATTCAGAATCGTCCCCGACATACTAAGCATATGTCCGGCATGTGAAGGCACCCCGCACGACACCAACCACCTTTTCACATGCCCTATCAAACCCATTCATCTAACACCCATCTCCCTCTGGACCCAACCTGTCGAAACAACTAGTTTCCTGGGCCTACCGTTAGATGAGCTAGACGAAGACGACCGGTGGTTATACTACACTGACAGGGTAAAGTTACCGCTACAACCACAACAACAGCACGTGAAGTCCTGTAATTTCACCACTGGTGTGAGTAAGATCTGGTCTACCGTAAGGTCCCTCTCGAACCTGACGAGGCCCAACGAAAGGTGGTTATCACCTTCAACGGTTTCACTTCGTCGCATCTGAAGAGACATGCGAGTTTTTTCCCCGGAAATTTATATTGCTTCCTCCGGTCAATAGATAGAAGCGTTGGTGGCATGACGCTGACGGCTGTACAAACCATTGAACAACAGTGCGTCTCTTTCTTTCTCCACTGATGAGATTCGGGGGGCCATCAACAAAGCTAAAGCTTCCAAAGCCACTAGCCATTAGGGGAATCTTATCGGCCGATAACTCTTCTTTCCTCAGTAGTGAAGACACTTGAAGCCCTCCTACTCCTACTCCCACTCTTCACGAAACACCTGGCCCAAGCCCCACATCAGCATGTTTTCCGATGAGTGCACAGTACACCACAGCACTCACCGCCACAAAATACCACGATAAACCCCGGGCTTAACCAAAACCGCCCCATGGGTGAGGACTGTCCTAGTAGCGCTGAACCTGAAGAAGGCTTACGACACAGTGAGCCACTCCACGCTTTCAGATAATATTACACAGTCGACACTCCCGCGAGAGCTGAAGAGGTCCTGGTGGTCCCCCAGGTGGCGCAGGTATCATTCGTCCGATTCGCAAGTCCTTCCCCCTCGATTCCTCGAACTCAGAGCTCCTGGGAGATTTGTGGCTGTTGCTTGCTGGAGGTGGCATCCGATCGCACTGGTTTGACGCTTCCGATCGATTACTAGGCCGACAGCTATCCAATCTTGTGACGGTGTTTGCTGGTGAGATCCGCTAGCAGCAGTTGTTGCTATTCAAGGATGTCCTCGCTGTTCTACCATATATTTAATGCTGATGCATATAGGGCTGGTTCGTGATAAACTCCACTGCTGGTGGATGGTTCATCATCCTAGCGAGCGTGTTCCTCAAAGACCGATACTTTTGCCTCTGCGAACCCCGCGAGGTGGTGTTTGCTCAGCATTCCTCCACTGACTTTTTTGTTATTACTTATGTAGTTTTCGTTGTATTGGTCATCGTTCTCAAGTGGTACCAGACATCAGGGTGAGTGGTCGCCTAATCTTCCCGGTGCCTGGATCTGGTCTGCCTCCAAAGTGCCTGCCTATGTAGGTACAATAGAATTTTGCCGGGCACTGTAGCACACTCTGGAAAACAATAACCAATATGGCAGTTTATTTTAAAAAGATAATATCAATTTTCGGATATGGAGCCATTGCAACAGGTGCGCTGGAAACGTTTTCTATATGTGCCACTACACTGCTCTATTAAAATGCCATATCTTGAAAATGGTTTGTGCTGCATGTCAAATATTCCGATTGTAGTTCGCAGCGTCGAGTTCTCTATCAATGGTTCTGTGCCAAGTATTCACGGGGGTGTAAGGTCATCTAGAATCCTGGTTATTTCATCTCAGCGCTTGCCTTATAATAGGTTCACATATGCATTAATCACCTATAAATCTACCAAATTAATCTACCCGTTCACATATGTCAGATTACCTGGAAAATCTACAATCAGCTGTCAATACTGCTTTGAGAGGCTTTTCTTCATAGAAATTATTTTGGTGAAATACTTCGGTGATTTTGGTTTCTTTAATTGTTATTAATGATATGAAGATATTACAAGGAGAAGGAATATCTAATTTAATTGCGCAATCGGCTGCTAATAATAAACAGTTGGAGGGAATCCGTATCCGAAGTTTACTGAGGTTGCAAAAAATTGTGGCAGTAA